>NW_015654511.1:131271-136239 GCF_001515625.1 Sinocyclocheilus rhinocerous
CACTGATTTCTAGTCGTGTCCATTTTTGGAAGACCAAACAAAGTAGTTTCGCTTTCACAACAAAACACAGCACCACACACGGAGGCCTAGAGTGAGCCGCGGCCTAGAGTATGCGGAGGCGGGCTTGAGAACGGCGCGGCCGGCGGATTCGACGAAGGAGCGTCCGGAGGGCTTGCGGCAACCATATGTGACGACCCCGGGCTGGACTCCGCGTCGTCCACAGTGAAAGCCGATCTGGCGATCCACAGCGCCAAATCTTCCCACATCATGACGTAGACATGTGGGGGCGTGTTAGAACGAGTCGTTTTAGGTAGGCGTGGCTAACTCTTAACTTTTATAAAGAATATCTCTTTTGATTTGAGACTTTAGTCTTTGCAACTTTACAGATCTTCTTTATGCACCAAGAGCTTGTAACACTCCAAAGAGAAAGTAAAAATTGAAATCGCATCATATGACCCCTTTAAAGGAGAAATGGCACATAAATTAGTGCTCCTTGTGCCAAATCGTTTAAGAATTTGTGAATTTTCTAATGTGGGGCAGCTTGTGCTCAAATCTGGGACTCTATGTTTTGGGTTAGAAATAATTTATTTTTTACAAAGCAAAGTAACTAATGATAAAAAAAAAAAAGATTTAAACTTTGGGACATGGAATGTCTTTAAAGCTGTTACTCAGCACATGGTAAGAATATGGAATATGTATTTTCAAAAGCATGTGTTAAGCAAACTGTAATGATAAAAACACTTCATGACAGAAATAAGCAGTCCTGGCCAGTCATGGTCTCATCATGGTCCAGGATCTCATTGTCCTCTAGTCTCTAAATTTTGAATCTGGATCTTAAAAGAAATAATATCGCTGCATTATAAGCCCAAAAATGTAACAAAAATACATGTATGTCATTTAACTTTCTTAATGCACATTTGATCAATTTAATAACATAGTATATTGTCTGTCCCACAATAGTCAAAACACTGTCCCAGTTTTGAAAAGTCCTTTTCTAAAATGGGACGACAAAGATGACTTCAAATAGAAAATATTCTTAACACATTTGAACAATATTATTGCTACATTTGACGTTCAAATACACCACAAATATGATCTGATAACAATTTAAAACATTGTTTTATTTATAACAGATTTATATCCTTAACATTAATTTTGGCTATGTCACTGACCTTTGAGTGAACTTCACAAGAGGTACTTTGATGATTTTCATGGCCACATTTATGACAAAATTTCCACAAAGTCCAATTATTTCAATAACTTGACAACCCTGCTTGAATTCAACAATCATGTTCACTTTAATGTTGTAAAAGAAGAGATAAATGCACTGAAGCTTAGGTGTCCCACATTAGCATTAGTAGGAAAGACGTATCGTAGAAAATGGGTAGCGTAGAGTAAAATGAATGTCTGGACAGGATATCTGGATAGTAATGACAACTGGGTTAATGAATGTCTTAAAAATAATGTAACATTTCAGAATATCATAATGGCCCTACACGTAGACATAATTTTCATTATGAAAAATTATATTTATTTTATTTTAATTAATTCATTAATTTATTTAAATTTTTGGTGAGTGTTCCTAATATTTATTGGGAGGCTTCTTGAGATTTACCTATATTTGGTTGACAGAAAATTTGTAACAGTGATTTTTCTAGTGTTTACACACGTAATTCCACAGAACTGCATTAGACTTTTTATAAATAATTATTTGTAAATGTGAATATATTGAGATAATAAAATGTCCATTAGAGGGCGACACGCTTCCCATGCATGCAAAAATTGGCGGCTGAAAACGATACAGTTCATATATTTGCATTTTTAAAGGAATATCTTCCCACAATCCATGACTATGAAATCACACCAGAGTATCAACAGCTCTCATTAGTTGAGTTTAACGAAACATTTTCATTTTAAGATGGTTAGCCCAACAAATAAAAAGATATGGACCTCACCAGCTGTTTGGGCACTGTGGGAGAGTGAGTTCAGCTCATCTCTCAAACAGAGTGTTTATTATTACAATCAACTGGGGAAAAAAAGGTTTATGCAGACTAAATTAACAAATTATTTTGTATTAATCTGTTCAACATGTTCTGCGGTATTCACCAATGCTGGAGTGCTCTTCCTGTCACTCAATGTGCATCAATTCTGATATAATATCATATATTTACTATAAACATTGGCAGATCTAAGTGGAAAAATATTTTTATAAATATCTGATGTTTTAATAAAAGTTGTATGGAGTATGGAGTATGGAGATTTTTTTTTTTTTAAGAAATCACTTGCTTCTGTCGACAGTATTTCTTTAAAAGGCATGCTCATATTTTAAGTTTATGTCAAGTGTATAATATAGGCTTTATTTTATGTAGTATCATCTGAGCACAGGTTGTTTAAAGAGTAGTGAGCAAGTTCCAAATTAAAAAGGACACAGGGCAAAAATGCCATAAAAAGAGACAGGAAAAACCCTGATATTTAAAATGAGCATCAACAATCCCTTTTTAAATCTGACATCTAACATTCAATATATTTTATTACTTTTTATTCCAGGTCTATGGTGGACTTCTGTATTTAAATCTGCATTAACAGGAGAGTGATGTTGAATGTGTAGCTGTAATATTGAAAGTTCAAAACACTGAAATCAACTTTAAAACATGAAGAAATCACTCTCAATCATTTCTGACATTGGTAGTGAGAGATAATGTATGTCATAACTTTGATCAAATAAAGTGAAAATCAACTGAAATAGTTAGCGATTTATGTCTAGTGATTCATATTGGGACATTAGGGCTTGTGTTAGTAATGTTACATTTCTTGTGATCTGTTTTCAGGGTTAAGAAGCAGTGGAGAGGAGTGTTTTCCCCCTCCCCGGTGCACAGTGTTCTGGCTGGAGCTCTGCCATTGTTTGAGATTCCTGACGCGAGTGTCTGGCTGGAAGGGTAAACATGGTGACTGGGTAAATCCTGCTCTCTCTAGCTCTGCTTTCCCATGACTTTCTATCCCCACTGAGACCATGCACTAGTTTTCCCACTGCCTCATGCAAAACAGTACATGCAACATACTTCAAATGTAAATCTGCTTTAGTTTGAACAATAGTAGAGCCTAGTTGTTTAGTAATACGAACATAGCATATGAATAAATAGTGTGAAACATTACAGCATGCAAAAACAAACATTAAAACTATTATAACTTTCCTGCTTTTTGGATCTAGAATAATCCAAAATGTTTAAGAAAATATTCTCTACACGAGACCTCTCATCTAAATTATTAATAATTATTACAAATCTATAAATACATGCTTGTTGAAAGGACCATGTTGAGTTTGATTTCTTGATGTTTTTCAGCATTTAACTGTTCAGTCCATCCAGCATTATTCAGTTAGACACTGAGGTAGCCACCAAGGATTAAAAATAATCCTTTAAATACAGGGTCCTGAAATATATTTTTTAAATGCAAAGGGCAAACAGGAAATTACGTAAACATTCACTCCACCCTCAAGGAAAGTACTAACACATGTGCTCCAGATTTGTAGCCCCATTGACCATGCAGCATTTTTTTCATTGCACATTTACAGTGTTTATGTAGTCATATTCATATTTACTTCAATGCTAAAATTATCTTGGGTGCCTGAATAAAACAAATGATCTGCAAACATCATGTTTGACAATGTTTTTCATAGCGAACATTAAAGTATAAATGGGTTATGCAATTATATACCTGGGGGAAACAGATCAGGATAAATGGAGAAATGCATGCAAAGATTGAAATTTCAGTAGTTTTTATTCATGTAAAGAGATTCATAGTGCTCACATTGTGGCAAATACTGCAAATGTATGTGAACATGTTAGAGGGAGGAAAAAATAATCTCATCCTGCGAGATTGTGTCCTCTTGAATTCGAATAAGATTTCTTTTTATTATTCAACTTTTCAAACACTCAACATTTGGCCCTGGTTTCTAACAGGAAACAATATGCAAATAAAAACATCAGCATGCAGATATTCAGGGCTCAAATTAAAAGACGTTTTCAGATTTAATAAAGAAATCAAAACAATAAATCCACCACCAAAGAGTGCAACAAACAAAACGAAAAGTTTATAAAGCAAGCAGAAAGAACATTTATTTGGAAACTTTATTTTGTTTTTGTACATTTCCACCATCAAAATTCCAAACTTACAATTCAAGCCCTGATTCTGAGTGTAAAAAACATTTGTGGATCCATTTCCAAAACAAAAAAAGTGTATCTTGCAACATACGTAGTTCATCATATTTAACTCTCTTTAATAGCCTGTCCAACAGCTGCTTGGCCAACTTAAAAACGGTAGTGTTCAGTCACTCATTGTGGATTGTGCACTTTTTTTTTAAACATAATGAATGTTTAGTGGTATATGCAGGTTGTTAGAAATCGCAATTAGCACCTTTACTTTGATTTTAACTTAAGGGTTAGCACTTTGCCCCAATAGTAACTAGGAAGCGTCAATGGCAGATGTGCTTAGATGACAAGGTCGTTGTCGATGTCCTCTGAAAGCAGAAAACAGCTAAAGTTAGCAAATAACATTAACCGAGCATAATAAAAATATGAACGGCATGGTCAAAAACTCACGCTCTTTGATTCCAAAGCAGTTGGCCCACTCCTCGAGAGCGATGTACTTGTCTTGGTCAGCATCGCAGTGCTCAAAGAAGCTGGTGGTGCAGTGCTCCATTGGGATGAGAGGAGCGCGCAGAGGAGCCAGCTCAGTGTGGGACAGGAAGCTGATATAACACAGAAACACATGCACATTTAAATGATTATTTCTTATTATTGTCATATTAGCCAGGGCCGTTTCTAGGCATAGGCGAGCTAGGCGGTCGCCTAGGGCGCCACCAGCTGAAGGGACGCCAATGAGCGCACGTACTGGCACTTTTAGCAGGGTTGTGATAAAGAGTGGCACGGTCACCCTGAAATATGACTGCCGCCCCCACTGGATCCCCCA
>NW_015654511.1:136550-145968 GCF_001515625.1 Sinocyclocheilus rhinocerous
GGGGTGGGGGAGGCAATAGGGATTTCGCCTAGGGCGTCAACTTGGCTAGAAACGGCCCTGATATTAGCTATAAGGTAACAGCTTCTGTCACCGAAACAGCAGATATGCAGAGTATTGATACAAAACTAGCTGTGAAAATGAGTTAAACATACCCATCAATGGGGTGCTGGTCAAGCTGGCCAAACTGCCAGTGAACGGGGAAGATGTACATGTTGTAGTTCTTCTCGAAGTCCAGGGCCAGAAGGTCCAGAGAATGATCACCAGCCTGCAGCCTCTTCTCATTCTCGTAAATCTTCTTTATCTACAAACACGGCATGAAGTTTGCAGGCATTTCAGAAGTTTTGCCATCTGGATTTGAATATATTGTTCAATTATACATACACTCCTTTTCTTTTTCCTTCCCTAAGATAAGGCTGCTATTGAACTTATCTTTAGTTCAAATTTTGTTTACATTGTTATGTAGAGGACAATGGAAAGTTCAGCAGGCCAAAAAAAGTATTTTGCAACCCATGCTCACTGGAAAAACGTGCCTCTGGCGGCATTTCTGCAAAATTACATTATGTGGCTTCTTGCATGTTTCACAATACTTCTAAAGTGAAATGTCCAGTGAGTGCCTGGATGAACATAAATCTGGCAAAGTTGTATTAAATTAACATTGCTTATTGTAAACATCGCAGCAGTTCAGAAACAAAATGTCTGGTGAGTTGTACAAAAAGGTGCTGTGTTGTGTTTGAAAATAACATACCACCTACACAAGACCTAACCGAGAATGTTAAAAATGCATTAACTAAGGCAACCATGCAATTTTAGCTTGCTTTTTGTCACGAATCCGGTCTATAAACTTCCGTTCACTCACCACCAGAGGTCACCCGCTATCCACATGGACTCTCACACTACACAGACTGTTACACATCACCCTGGACTACATTTCCCATGCTCCATTGCACTAATCACAAGCTCACCTGAAACCAATCACACACAGCTGCTACCAATAACACACACTATATAAATCAGTCTCACACCACCATTCAATGCCAAGTATTGTCTGTGTTTATCACTCTACAAGTGATAGCACTTTACGGAGCCATTTCTCTGTCTTAGTTTCTAGTTCCTAGTCTCAGTTCCTAGTTCTAGTCTCGTTGTGTTTCCTGATTTCCTGGTTTCTGATTCTTGCCCGCGTATCTTGGATTTACCTTTTGCATTGCCGTTTCGGACTGTTTGCCCCTCGCCTGGATTATTGCTCTCGTTTTACGGATTACCTCTCTTGTCAAGCCCTCTGGATAACGTTCACTGTCGTCTGACTCAAGCCTGTTTTGGATTGCTCTTTTGTCTTGCCTGTGCCATACCTGTCTGCTGTTGTTTGACCCTGTCTGTGTTTTTTTGACCATGTTTATTAATAAAAGCTTGCATATGGATCCGCACGCCTCTCGTCTCGTTGGCTCCGTTACACTTTTACATGTCTTTGGGCTTTTTTTATCGTGATTTCACAGGACTGTACCGGGTGAGCTATAGAGCAAGTTTACCATGTTAGACAAGCCATACATATGAAGCTGGTTATGCAATGCAAACATCAAAATGTATTAGTGTACAAATAATAATCTGCACCTGTAATCATAATTTGTGTGAAAAGGAATAAAAGTTGTTGGCGTTTTACTGCCTCTAGTGTTCATCTCAGCTGGAAACTGCAGTTAATTGTATGTTTTTAGAGTTTTGCGAAAATTGTAGGTAGAGACACTTTTTTTTTTTTCCAACGAGCCTACCCTGGTGAAAAAAAAAAAAAACTAAAATGTATGTGAAATACATTTATTTTGTGCTAAGTATACTACAAATACATTTACATGTTTATTTACTTAATTAAAAAAACCCTGCAATTTGACTTTTAGTAAGCTGAACTGGTATTGGAACAACTAATTTTGTGCTTAATGCACTTTAATTGTGCAAAGTAGTGCTGAGGTCCAATTAAAGATATACTAAAATATTTTTGATTGTGCAAAAGTGGAACTATTGCAAGTATACTTCAGGTACACTTTAAATATCTTGCATTTAAAG
The DNA here is from genome assembly GCF_001515625.1 of Sinocyclocheilus rhinocerous. NCBI lineage: Eukaryota > Metazoa > Chordata > Actinopteri > Cypriniformes > Cyprinidae > Sinocyclocheilus > Sinocyclocheilus rhinocerous. Next base: position 138,600 of record NW_015654511.1, read on the forward strand.
ACTGATATTATTCAGAGATCATAAAATCCTTATTAATAGTGATATTAGAACACTTTTTAGGCATAATATTAAAGAAATGTGCATTGCGCAATAAAGAAATACTCCAAATAAAGTTTAATTATAATTTTATATCAGTGAGTCATAAGTGATATGTCAATAAATATGTTAATGAATTAGTAGTATACTTAGAAATAAATGTATTTAAAATTATTGCATAGGGTTTTTTTTTTACTAGGAAATGCTGCCATTTTCAGAGGTTTTTCAGACTATAAAGAGCAAAAAGCTGAACTGACCCTGAGTTTCTGCTTCTCGGTGAGCAGGTCATTTTCTTCATCGCGCTCATACAGGGTGACCAGCACGTTCTTCAGCCAGTCCCTCATGCGCAGGGGAAACTCATTCAGCTCGTTGTCCAAGCAGGGGGCGATGTCTGAGGGAACATTCAAATATTAACACATTCGTTTTGAAATAAATAATAAACAAAAATAGCATGCCTGTGGCACCTATCGTAGCATTATACTCTTGGAGTCTAAAGGGGGCCAAATTACAGCCCTCTGGCTAATATTAGTGTCATAGCTGTTAGGATCTAATTCGTTTATGCCATAAACACATTTTCTGAGACTCTGACTGAGACACCCTGCTTAGCGATGAGACTACACCACAGCGGGAGCTCCATTTGAGCCCTTCATTCCCGACTCATCCCATCAGGCGTACAACGGCTGTGGATGAGGAAGATTTAGGGGGATTGGGTCTGCTTTGTGGAGCTGCACCGGCAAGCTCGGGCTTGTCCTGTGCTCAGTGTTTGAAGGGGGCAACGGAGATGCCTCAAAGCTACAAGCCATCAATCACTCCACAGCACTCAATTCCACTTACGTTCATGGCTGAGTTTGTGAGTGGTCTAGATTTTACTTTCAAAGTCTGCCTTGTTTTACTTCACTGTTACGTGCTCACATTTGCAGGGTCCGATGTAGTCCAGGTGCAGCTTGTGGCCCTTCTTGGTGCCCTCCAGGGCGCATTTAGTGGCAAAGAAGTGGCAGGAGGACTTGTAGGTCTTGTTGTCAGTGCCACAGACCTGTGAAATAAAATCCATAAATATGAGCAACATTAAATGCCATGGTTGTCAACTTGACAGGTTTGATTTCCCCACGGTATCATACTAATGTTTGCTGACCCAATGCATAAACCAACATTTCAATCAATCTGCTCAAATGGTGCACATGTGCTTCTAGGCATTGCTGTCACTACACATGTGGAGACATGAGACAGACGTGAAATGAAGGAAATGACTAAAGACACGCACATGCTCGAAATCTCCGACTGGGGCAGGGCAGATCAGAGGGTCCTGGCACACACACATGGGCTGGTTGCTGTCATCAACCTCGCACACTTTGCCTTTCTTGCAGTGATGGTTTAGGCAGGGGTCTGTAAGGAGAAAGCATTAAAGACAAATTTTTTTTATTATTATTTTTTTTTATAATTTCTAATATATATATTTAATATTTTTAATTAAAAATTCAAATGCATTTTTATTAATATTTATATTTTTCATATTGTTTCATATTATACTTTTATTTTTTTTAAATTTACCTTTGTTATTAATATATATTTTATTTTATTAACTTTTATTCATTTATAGGGCATATATTCAAACATGTTTTCTACAATGGATTTTAAATGTTTTTTATTTAATTTTGTTATTAATTTATATTTTAAATTTTACTTTAATTTATTCCTTTAAAGGGCACATATTAAAAAATATTTTTTTCTACAATATATTTTAATTAATTTTGTTATTAATTTAAATTTGATTTGATTTTATTCCTTTACAGGGCATATAATCAAAAATATTCTTTCTCCAATAGATTTTCATTATTTTTATTTAATTTTGTTAATAATTTATATTTTATTTAATTTTGTTTAATTCCTTTTAAGGGCATATATTCAAAAATGTTCTTCACCAATGGATTTACATTTCTTTCCCCTCACCCTTCTACAATATATTTTAATTAATTTTGTTATTAATTTAAATTTGATTTGATTTTATTCCTTTAAAGGGCATATAATCAAAAATATTCTTTCTCCAATAGATTTTCATTATTTTTATTTAATTTTGTTAATAATTTATATTTTATTTAATTTTGTTTAATTCCTTTTAAGGGCATATATTCAAAAATGTTCTTCACCAATGGATTTACATTTCTTTCCCCTCACCCTTCCTAGATATTTTGTGGTGGGCATGTGGCTGGAAGACTGGCACTGGAATCAACTTAGTCCTGTATAACCATAGTCTGTCTGAACGCATAATTACAGCGGTCTACTTTTGACTTAATTGCAGCCTGTTATTACCCATAGTCTTGTGTACTTCTACAATGTACTTCTATATAATCTACAGACGTTATCACAACTTCACTCGTGCACAGGGACAGAAGACATGATGCAAACAGCAGATAAATCTCTGGAGAGGAAATAAATCTGTAACTTTGGTGAATGAAACACAGCCTCAAAACAATGGCTAATAGTTTGAGGTGTGTGGAAATGACATTAAACTCACTCTCAGCAATAACATCCTCCACGACTTCAATGGCCTCATCAAACTCTCCGGTCTCCACCTGGACTGGGTTGGCTCCCACTTCCAGCTCCTGAATTATGAGACAGAAAAGTATTATGGGTATGGCCTGTACAACCAAGCCCAGTTTTAAACACCGCTTTCCTCTTTTATGTGAGGAAACATGACTGCACAGCCACAACAAGAGTTTTGCATTGTGTCCAACACAACTGGTATCTGTGTGCACATGTGGGGAAGCAGGGAATTGTAATTAGTCCCTTTCAGATATATTTTCAAACTTTATGGATTTCAGTCCCCTGGGGGAATGTAACAGGAAGCTGCATATGTAAACACATCTGGTCCCATAATGGGGGCGAGTTGTCTATTTTTGGCCAATGACTGGCTTGACAAGTCTTCTTAAAAATGCAGTTTGGACATAAGCAAAGAGATTTTTAAAAGATTTAAATATTAATTTAACACAACATACCTCTTCAACAACGGGCTCCTCTTCAGTCTGTAAAATTACATTTATATGGACTTTAGTAAAAGTTTAGTAGTCACACAGCAGCATTAAAAAGGGCATTAAAATGCTCTTTGGTTTTGAATTCAAATCTTGTTTTACTTTTTTAAGTAACATTTTTTAAGCAATTTTATTATATTATTATTAAATATAAAATTAGTAATATAAAATAAAATATAGAAAAATCTAATATATATATATATATATATGATAATAAATTGTTTATTTAATTATTTATTTTGTTCCTTTTCAGATTTACTTACTGGAGCAGCCAGAGTATTGCCAGCGAGGCAAAACAGGAAGAAGATCCAAACCCTCATCTTGAGTTTCAGCCTAAGCAAAAATAAAAACTCACATCATCCTCTATATCTACAACACCAAAAACCCAAGGTAATCTGAAGGATTTACACTGCATCACATTATCATGTTAGCATTATGCATGTAATGTGTGTTGTGGAGTAGGAGAATCGTAGACATCAGAATCACACACATGCATGCTACTCGGGTCTCTATGTTCCTTTTATATAAGTCCACCAGTGGCTTGAGATCAATAGCACATCAGTTCAAGACCTCAGGCGCTGAACCACACGCGTTCGGGCCACCAGACCTGCTCTGTATGCTCTGCGACGGATAACTAACCTACAGAAGTCAGTCTCTCCAGACAGAAGCTGATTGAGATAAGAGCTCAGTCTGTCTTTGTTCTGCTGGCTCGACTGCTTTCCTCTCGCTCAAAGAGCATCTGGAAGACTGACTGATGTGATATGTTCTCCTTGAGAAATGACACTTTCCTGCGGGGAGATAGGGGCTGCTCGTCTGAAAGCACTCATTCTCCTGTTCATTTTCTCTGTACCAAAGATCCCTCTTCCTTTCTCCGTATCTCTCTGTTTCAATATAAATTGTTTATGGCTGGAAAGTTCAAAGCAGCCATAGGTAGACCATCAGTGGGTGATTCTATCAGCTTTTGCATTTTTGGTGCCAGACACTGTTGTTTCTCTATAAAAACACAAATGCACATTTGGAAGGTCACATTCAAAATCAAACATGCCTGAACTGTAGCAAAGGCAGCGGTATAAAGGAACCCTTTTCAACCCAGTATTTAATTTAGAGTTTAGTTAGGTAAGCGGGCTGTGAGGCATAAACCGGGAGGAAAACAGCAGCTCAGTACTATGCGTTTTTTTCCAAAGAGTCATTTTCCAGAAGCTCTGCAGACGGAGTTTTCTCCCTCTCTCCGGAGCGATAAAACAGGTGGTTCAATCTCTACATAAACAAATGAGTTGCAAAACTTTATCTACAACATTTGACTTGCTGCCAATGCATCTCTTGCAAATTTAAATACTACACACTATATGGCATATGATTTCTCTAGCAAACATACCTTTGCTGTGCTTACTCTAATATCATTCCAGGTAGCCCTAGCATATTAAACACAAACAGAATATCATCATCAGTGCCCAGTGCTGGGATAGGGAGTTTGGCGTGGTGGGCATGCTTGATTTACGGAGCAGGAAGCCACTTGGCATGAGCACTAAACCTCTGCATGAGCCACCTGTCCATTACGGCACAATTACTTGCTTGCATCTGTGTGACGTTTAGTGCTAAGCAGAAAAACAAACTCCTTCTTACTGAAAGCTCCCTTGAAACAAACAGTGAACCTGCCAGCACTGCAGTCACATCTGAGTTAGCGTGACAAAAAGTGGGGTTTCAAAACAAATCTGCGTTGACATGCTAATGCTGAAATGTGCCAAATCAACACGTTTTAGTCCCGAGGTTTTGTTTCACAGGAAATGAAAACTCATCTCTGTGGAACCCGATCTTATTTCGTAGTAATGAGGAATCGCTATTACAAAGCTAAACCTTGTGCCGAAAAACAAGGTGGGAGGGAAGAGGAAATTTCATCCTCTGCTGAAAAGGAGTACATGCAGGGACCTCCGAGGAAGACAAAAGACAGTCAAAAGAGAGTGACTGAGCAAAACAAGATCCATGTAACCCGAGTTAACAATCACCTGACCTTTTTAAGTCGCCCGCCCTTCCCCCGCCACTGTTTGTTAGTTAAACCGCTCTGTTATTACTTCATAGCTCTCTCCTTTATCCAGTGCAAAGAGCAACTGTCTGTGAGAAAGGAAATGAATTCCATCCTATAAATATAAGTGTATCACCTTGAAAAGACCTTATCTGTGGCCGAGAAAATATAAAAATATAACATTTATATTCCTATCTGATCCTCAAGGTGAGCGCAAGCCACAAACCACCGAGTTAAAAGTCGTTTCTACAACTTCACTTTTTAGATTTTTTTTGTCTTTTTTGATTCACTAATTCATATGCGTTGTAAATATAAGTCTGATTTGTAAGGTTTACAATCCCTTTGCACACAGAATTAATGAAAAAACACATTTAACCTTTTTTATTTCACCCAAAAGCACATAAAACCTTTCTAAGTTTCAGTAAAATGTTTGTTTATGCCATCTCTCTCTCTCTTGTGAAAATCTTTTCGGCAAACCACAGGAAAAATATTATCCATGCTGTACCACACATTTGTCATAAAATCTTGTAAGATATCATACCATATGCAGTTGGTATGGTAAATGTAGCAATAAAGTTTTATAAAAAATAAAAAAAAATGATAGAAAGGATTTTCAAACTTTTCTCTTATCTTTATTTAACAATACGGGCCCTTCCAGCAGCTGTAGGCTGACAGTTCACACGATTCTTGTTTGTCTACAGCGGCGACATCTGCCTCAGTTTGACATGTTCTCAAACAGCTGGTGAAAAATCGCCATGGAAACACACATTCCTTTTGATGGGAGTAATTGGAAGGGGAGGGGCCTATCGGGCCGACTCTCTCTCCCCTCCCCCTCCATCCCTGACTCTGTGTTCACCCCTCCTGCTGCATATGTGGCACACAATACCTCAATATTGTGCTGCTTTGAGCCCTAGACTACATGGTATAGGTTCAAACATTAGCCTGGTAAATAATCTGTTTGCATTAATTTTACAAAAAAATTCATCATTAATAAATAAGCAACACTCAAAGTTTATATAAAACAACAGACACCTGCTTCCAGTGGAAGTTTTAGAGTAAGGTCAGTGCTTTCAGTAAATCTGTGTTTCATTACATGCACATGGGAACGTGATCTTTAAAACTTTGTAATCTTTTTAACACGCAAGTATAGAACAAAAACAAAAATCAAGCTACTATTAATCAAGCTACTATTAGTAAGAACCGTTTTGGTAAATCAACACTTGACTGTGAGACTTTATTCGTTTTCCTTATTAAGGATGTAAGAATGAGAAGAGTACACAAATAAACGATCTTACCTTCTGTCCGTCTAACAGCGAAGCCAGAGGAGATATCAGCTGGTGAAAGGGTCTGAAACTATCTAACAGCAACACAAGTTCACACAGAAGACATTTGCTTTGGGCAGGTCCGGTCAACCCCCCTCCCTTCACTCGGTTAGGGTGGGACGTCCCACAGTTAACTCTGTGTATCCAACTCACGTGGACCTTTATACTCAATGTATACTCTCCACAACAAACTTTTAACTAAGTTCATGTTTGAACTTTACTGTAGGCATGTGAATATTATCTTTATAATCTCATAGTGTTAAAACATTACTTAGTCTAATAGGAAAACTAACTGGTCTATATCATAGCATTTTATTGCTATAAAAAGACTAAAACAATAGTTTTAGTAAATGTAAGTGCTTCCAAATGGAGCGAACATAAGCTAGCATAACAGGCCAGATCATAATTTGTGCCCGATCTACAAAAACTCTTCCTTCCAGCTAAGTATTATTGAATTAAGCTTCATGTCAGAGCATGTAGGTCAGTGTTGAAGCAAGGAAAGACTGAATAACAAAGAAAACTGCTTTGGGTTTGTCTGCTCGGATGTGCCTTTTATTCTTTTGTTAAAACGAAAAATCCACGAAACGTATCATTGCTTTCGTTAGACAAAGTTTAAAACAAGTACTCAAAACTATTGATAAAAATGTCCTTATTTCCTTACAAATGCACCAATTAAAAAAATTAAAATAAAACGCCACAACAACCAGTATACTGTACATAAGGCTATTGTAACAACGTTCGTAGGTCGGGAAGAAGGAGGCGGGAACCGGCGAACATTTAAACAAAACTTTAATAATAAAATAAACACAAAACAGCGCGACAGCCCCTCGCGGACGACTGTCGTGCACAAACAGAACCAAAACACAAAATAAAATCCAGGCCTGGTCCTCTCTCGTCCAACACTGTCGTCACTCCTCCTTTTATCCTTCCGGAGCTCCTCCGTGAGACTCGAGACCGGTGAGTGG
>NW_015654511.1:148116-149169 GCF_001515625.1 Sinocyclocheilus rhinocerous
CGCGCACAAACAGAACCAAAACACAAAATAAAATCCAGGCCTGGTCCTCTCTCGTCCAACACTGTCGTCACTCCTCCTTTTATCCTTCCGGAGCTCCTCCGTGGGACTCGAGACCGGTGAGTGGCGCAGGTGTCGCGCATTAGCATGTACTCCACCGGCCTCGCTCCGTTCCCACGGCTCTCGGCCCCACCCCTGCCCCTCTCGTCACAGCTATGTAAAACTGTACTTGTTTTATGTGATCGAAAGATAACATTTATTAATTATTTTATAAATCTGTTGCTTCTTTGACACAATATTTGATGCATGATTCCTATGTGTTATTATACGCTATATGTGCTTTTTTTCATCTTTGTTTCATCAAAGAGAAAGCAAAAAGTCCTGGGGCCAGTTGCATAAACATAGCCACTATTTTAAGACTGGGTCTTAAGAACTGGTTTCACCAACTAGCAGTAGACAAGGGGTAATTGGTCATACTTCTGAGATTTAAATTAGACCAATATACCTTTTTGTAACTGAATTAAAAAAGTTAAAGGGATAGTTCACCCAAAAATGAAAATTTGATGTTTATCTGCTTACCCCCAGGGCTTCCAAGATGTAGGTGACTTTGTTTCTTCAGAACACATATGATGATTTTTAACTTTAACCTTTGCAGTCTATCAGTCGTATAATGCATGGCAATGGTAACAAAATCTATGAGAGTAAAAAGCTTTTTTTCATCTTTGTTTCATCAAAGAGAAAGCAAAAAGTCCTGGGGCCAGTTGCATAAACATAGCCACTATTTTAAGACTGGGTCTTAAGAACTGGTTTCACCAACTAGCAGTAGACAAGGGGTAATTGGTCATACTTCTGAGATTTAAATTAGACCAATATACCTTTTTGTAACTGAATTAAAAAAGTTAAAGGGATAGTTCACCCAAAAATGAAAATTTGATGTTTATCTGCTTACCCCCAGGGCTTCCAAGATGTAGGTGACTTTGTTTCTTCAGTAGAACACAAACGAAGATGTTTGAACTCAAACCGTTGCAGTCTGTCAGTCATATAATGGAAGTGAAT
>NW_015654511.1:149189-149391 GCF_001515625.1 Sinocyclocheilus rhinocerous
TTACCGCCACCTATCTCTCAAATGGACCATTGACACTCTATCTACAATCTCAATTAGGCGTGTCAATATTCCATTTGAGAGACAGGTGGCGGTAATGCACTTATAATGATGGCAGTAATGCAACACTATGGATGCCAACTGCTGTAAAACTCCAACGAAGAAGAAGACAAACATCACTATTGTGATGTACATTTGTGTTAGG
>NW_015654511.1:149889-173807 GCF_001515625.1 Sinocyclocheilus rhinocerous
TACAAGTCTGCGATCCGCCGTAAAGCAAGAAGAAGAAGAAGACGCTTCAGGCGCCAGCTATTGAGAACGCGCTCAGGACAGTTCAGACATTGCGGTGAAAATCAGAGGTAAAAAACGATATAAATACTGTTCAGTTTCTTGCACAGCTCGATCGTTTCGTGTCTTTACACATCAGTGTATCGTCACGAGCCGCAGGGTTTAATTTGGTTTTGTTTGTGTATGTTTTTTTGACTCTCAAAGCCGTGATTCCCATCCACTTACATTATATGACTGACAGACTGCAACAGTTTGAGTTAAAAATCTTCGTTTGTGTTCTACTGAAGAAACAAAGTCACCTACATCTTGGATGCCCTCGGGGTAAGCAGATAAACATCAAGTTTTCATTTTTGGGTGAACTATCCCTTTAAGACCAGTCTTGAAGAAAAAAAATTAGATGACTATAAGTTTTTAAGACTAGTCTAAGCAGATTATGCAGCCGGCCCCTGATCTAGAAATCTCTCTGGTGTTCACTCAACTAAGGTCAAATAGTGATTTTCTGCATGGAATCTCTGTCAAATGCATTTTTGTAATTCACTCTTAGTAAACTCATTTATGATCTGATAATGGTGCACATATAATCTATTGACCTTTTTCACATTTCCGGGTTTCTCAGCTGCAGAAGTCGTCATAGCTGGGTAAACTTCTATAGCAGTGAATGGGAGACTACCACAAATATATTTTTTGCATTCCCACTTGCTCAAATAGCAAAAGAAAACTCCATGATAGTGTTTTCATGACTTTAAAAAAAAATAGAGAAAGACTGATAATAGCAGTCAGTCGAGAGAACGATGTCAAATTCACTCCCTATTAGAAACACCCTCGCATTAGCGTTAACTAGTTTTTTTGTAATTTGATGCAAAGGTAATATAATACAAAGTATAGTGCTAAAAAAATGAAAATACAAAAAAACTTTTTTTAGGATTTACGATGCTGATGACCATTGAAACGCGTCATCACAGTTTTGTGAAAACGGTCCATAGTGGCTGACTGCAAATGTAGCATGTATTTCAGATGGGCAGCAAAAGAAAACTCCATGATAGTGTTTTCATGACTTTAAAAAAAAAATAGAGAAAGACTGATAATAGCAGTCAGTCGAGAGAACGATGCCAAATTCACTCCCTATTAGAAACACCCTCGCATTAGCGTTAACTATAGAGAAAGACTGATAATAGCAGTCAGTCGAGAGAACGATGTCAAATTCACTCCCTATTAGAAACACCCTCGCATTAGCGTTAACTAGTTTTTTTGTAATTTGATGCAAAGGTAATATAATACAAAGTATAGTGCTAAAAAAATGAAAATACAAAAAAACTTTTTTTAGGATTTACGATGCTGATGACCATTGAAACGCGTCATCACAGTTTTGTGAAAACGGTCCATAGTGGCTGACTGCAAATGTAGCATGTATTTCAGATGGGCAGCACTTTTTTTCTTCTTTTTTGGACAGAGAGTGTCAAATGGTTGAATCCTCTAAAAAAAAAAAATCCTGTCTGAGATTCCAGGGGCCCATTCCACTGTACTGTCTCATAGTTTTGTGTGTCCTGACCAGCAGACTAAACTAATCAAGCCTACCGTTTCATTCCTCCCATGAGACATCACATGAAGTTCACAGTCACAGAGGTTCACTCTGCTATAGATTGCTAATGTCTGTACTTTCTGAGTGTACAGAGCAGTAAGGAGAGAAACATCTGGATGAGACAACGTTGGAAAAAAATAGATTCTCTGCAACGTGGCATTTTCCATTCTAGCCTCTGCAGACACTGAAAGCAGGGCCACGGAGGAGGTGTAATTATTCTATGCACTGCAGACGTGGCGCTGTCTGTGGGATCTGAGAAGATCACAGAGGGTCACAGACTCCCTAAAATTTATAACAGGAATTGAAACACATTTCAATTTTGAACACACATTTCTATTACAAAGAATATAAAATAAAGAAAAAAATGGAAAAGAAACAAAACCTATGTGTGTGTACATACACAGTATAAAGTAAAATTATAAAATGTTTTTTGAAAACATTTCTGATTTTTAGTATTATCATAAAAATATTAGAAATGTTGCAAAAATATTTTATAATTTTACTTTACTCTTAAATAATAATGTGTTTTGAAAATGTGTCAAAATATTGCATCACAAATGCTGACTCTTGATTTATTTTGAAAGAAGCCCTCTTTGGTTGGTTTACGGGAAACACCTCTCATGGGGCCTAACTGAAAATAGCTGGATTCTGAATTACACACCAGACGGTGGGATTTCGACCTCCATTTTCACAATAAAGTTCCACAGGCTCTTCAAAGATTCACATCCTTTAAGGAACAAGGTCTCTTTTCATCCTAGATCCTGTTTAGACTTTATATAAACTGAGTCAGCAAATAATATCAACACTGGGCAGGAATATATCATGACACATTAGTTTACTGTACATCTACACGAGGATGTGTGCATAAATCATATACTTTATAGGGCAGGTTCAAGTGGCATTATGCTGATAAAGCTGAAATATAATCAAAACTGTTAGACCTCAACATACAGGATTATGTAACTTATAACATCAGTAAAGCAATGCGTTTTCATCCTCAGAAAAAGTTGTGATGGCAAGTACAATGACAGAATGTGTTTGGCAAGAGAAACCTATCTTTGTCATTACGTCAGCTGAAAGGAGCCCAAACAAACTGAATGTCTTTTCACAGTGAACCATCTCATTGTCTTAAGAGCTGCTCTGTCATTTGGAAATGGACCCCATCATCTTTGCCAGTGTGGCTACTGTGTAAACTACTGCCACAAAACACACACGCACTATTTATGAGATTCAGGTGCATAATATTATACTGCAGACACTCAGTTCAGCTTCAGTCAAGATGTAGACTTTGAGGTCAGGTCCCTTGTTCAATGGCACGGTGGTTTGTGCTAATTAACTTGAATTCCTTGATTCAAAACTTAAAACCTTAGTGTCCTCTACACAAAACTACTCTCAACTGCAAGATATATGAATCATTTATAGGGACTAATGTACAGTACAACCATTCTGTTACTATCGCCAAAATAAACCCTGGCTATGGCAAGCCATTTTGACTTTTAATCATTCCCAGGATATGAATCTTTGATATCAACAATTCAAATTTCACAAGTTAAAATTATAATTCTTGATATCATGAATGGAATTTTCACTAGTAACAATGGAAATTCTTGAGATCAAAAATGGATTTTCACTAGTAACGATGGGAATTCTTGATATCAAAAATGGATTTTCACTAGTAACGATGGGAATTCTTGATATCAAAAATGGATTTTCACTAGTAACGATGGGAATTCTTGATATCAAAAATAGATTTTCACTAGTAACGATGGGAATTCTTGAGATAAGGAATTGAATTGTATTACTAAAAATTATCATTCTTGATATCAGGAATTGAGTTTTCACTTGTAAAACTGGGAATTATTGATATCAAAAATGGAATTTTCTCTAGTAACAATGGGAATTCTTGATATCAGGAATTGAATATTTACTAGTAAAAATTCAATCCCTTAAATCAAGAATGATCATTTTAACTAGGGCTGTGCGATATTGAAGAAAAATGCGATATGCGATAACTCATTAAATAATGCGATATTCGGTATGCGATACGATAATGCTTAAAGTGCCACATGCTCAGATGAAACAGTTTTACACAGCTGTTGCTGAGTCAGTTCTGAGAACTTCTATAACTATCTTGTGTCATATATATATGGTTATTTATATGTATGTATGTACCAAGAGTTCCTGTAAAACCACAACAAATTCCTTGTGTTTGCGCACACTTAAGTGGTGAATAAAGCTCATTCTGATTCTGATTCTAATAAGAAAGCACCCCAACAACAACTTATGAAAGTGAACGGTATGTGTTTTACTCGAGCATTACATAAAAATGTCATTTTAACATTAGTGTAATCATTTTAACATGAGTTTAGGAACTGAATAATAAAAAGGAAAAATAAAACACTGCTTAGTATTTACTCTTTGAATTCAATATGCACTGATTCTTATTTAAGCTACAAAAGTTATTTAGGTAAGAGCAGTGAGTGATTTTCTCTTTGTCTTTTGTTATATAAAAGAAATTTTATATATAATATTGCAAGCTGTAGCGATATGCATATTGCGATATGTACATTTGTGATATTTCGATAATTTTGATATATTGCACAGCCCTAATTTTAACTAGTGAAAATGTAAGTGTTGATATAAAAAATTACCAGTTTTACAAGTGAAAACTCAATTCCTGATATCAAGAATGATCGTTTTTAGTAATAAAATTCAATTCCTTAATCAATTATTAGTTTATAGCTCAGTTGCTCTGTTTCTAGCAAGCAGCATTTAATGTATATATATATATATATATATATATATATACATTAATAACTAGTTGTGTTTGTATGAAACAAGAGACATAAAAGTAATGCCAGTTCAGTTACTCGGATAAGGTCCACAGATGAAGTTGTAAAATCAATTAAGTATTTATTTATTTAATGCCACACATTTGTATTATTTCATTTTAAACATTAATTTCACAAAATTAATTTTGCAATTTTAATTTCTTTGTGATGCCTGTGGAGTGTACATATGGGGTGAGCGTGATTTCACAAAGTACAACACGTTCCTGGATCAACATCCTTGTTGATCCTGGAACAACATTCCAGTCAACCAATCAGAATTGAGAGATAACTTTTCAGGAAATATCTGTTTTAGGCTTACGATCAGGGTTAGGTGCTTCTACACCCTTGTTAATCAGCTATCATTTCACACTGATTTTAGGAATAAATTATGGGTAGGGTTAGGTTTAGGGGTAGGGATTGGGTTTAGTCTATATTTTTGGACAGTAATGTTGATCCAGGATCAACAAAAGATGTTGATCCAGGAACATGTCTTACTTGGCAAAATCACGGCGACCGTACATATGGTATTAATCTCAATAAACTATGGTTTGCTATGCGCAGATTAAGCCATGGATTTAACAGCACTGTCAGTGATGCTGCAAATCTATTTGAGCGTAAGATTAAATGTAATCTGTGACTATAAAGTGGCCATTTTATCCGATAGTGAAGAGATGCAGAGGTATTAAAGAAAACCGTGTCGTGGTGAGAACTCTGTATGGGTGAAGAAGCAGAAGGCAATAGTGTGCACTAGACAAATTACAATAGTGCTTCCTTTGTATCCCTTTTTTCATTTTCTCCATTGGACAGACAGACGTGGAGAGAAAACATAAGAGCATAGATTCAGGAAGATGATAATGGTAAGCTGACAGATGGAGCAAATGGACAGAATAGTGAGCAGGTCGTGATTGTGTGCCTCTAACTGGATCAGAATGCAGCGGTGTGGGTGTGAGGTGCTGTCAGAGGGATGGGTTGTTAGTGGTTGGTCCAGATCTGCTGCTGAAGGTGACCTGGTGACGTGTAGGCTACATTGAAAGCTAGATGAAGCTTAGGAATTATGTTCAGGTTGTACTTAAATTCATAAAAATGAGACACGCACATGAAGGGCTTGGATAACATGTCATCAAATAAAATAACATCTTTAATGTTGATAATTAGAGTTACAGGGTGGTTTTTATATTTAGACGTCTTAATTTTCATAATAATTTTCATTATAACACTGTGCTTAACCCTTAAAGTTATCCTCATTCTAAACCCCACTTTTAACCCTGGGTAAAGGTATGTTCACACTCGTAATTTAGAAATAGGGTTAGCACTGCTTTTTACCCAGGGTTATAAAAAACCAGCTCTGGAGCATTTGTACAAAACTTGTGCTATATGCTTCCAACTACAGGTGGAGAGCTGTAGTTCCAACCACGTATGTTTGCGATGCTGTTCGCAAATGTTCGTTTGAACTAAATCGTTGAACTATGTTGGTAACTACAGAACTTGCGACTATAGTTGACTAATGATGCTTTTGGGAAACACACCCCAGCACACTGATATCATCATCACACACACCTCAAATGTTGTTTTAGTCATTCTTAAATGCCTAAGCTGTAGTCTGTCATCAAAATGAGTTGGTATAATTACCTCCCAGAACTGTCTCACATGATTGTGTTCCCAAATATCAGGCATCCACCTCCAAACGCAAGATAACATGACAGCATTTGTTACAGCGTTTGGTTTGCATGTTCTGAGGCGCAAGTCATTTATTACATAGGAAAGAAGAGCCACAGGCTTCCCCGCTTGCCACATTTTTATTATTGGTACTTTGCACCATTTCCCCAGGAAGTGACGATTGTATTCTCTTGAACACATGGAATAGAGACAGTTCTTCATTCACATGCAACATTCTAATTTTGCGCAAAAGTTAAATTCACAACTTTGGATGGAAACATAGCTACTGACACCACAAATATGCAAATAAGAACTTTAACCCAGGGTTTAGGAAAGTACAGTGAGAAACCCAGGATTATCCAGGATTAATTGTTAACCATATATGAGCAGTTTGAAACGTGAAGCAAAATAATCCAGAATTCTGTTTTCTGGGGTTTAGAATGAACAAGAGTTAACTTTTTCAAGCGTGAAAAGCCTTTGATTCAAACTAATTGATCAAGAAGCAAATCTGGGATCTAAAATCTAATTTGAAAAGAAAAGAAAAGAATTAGACTTTTAGACCCCATGTATAAGATAGAAATGAAATGACTTATACTAGATAGATTAAAACCTTTACGCCAAACAGAAGAACTGCCAAATAACCAGTCCTAAAATTCCCTTTTCCATTTTCTCTCCAAATGTGTGAACAACGTTTTTGTCATCTCAATGCAGTTCATTTTTAATCAGTTATTTTTAAAATTACATTCCCGAAGGCCAGTTATTCCGTAATAATCCCCACAAGGAGCACTCGATACAGAAGACATTTAAAACATTTGACAGCGCCGATGACAAGAATATTAAGAGTGGAAATATGATCTCATAAAAATGTCCTTGTGTTGCCACCTCAGCGGCTTTCTTCTGAAATTTGAATGGAATGAATAATCCATAGAGTCTTCCTACTAAACATCATTTAAAGACAGAAATTAAAGCGGCATTTAATCAACCCCCAGTGTTCATAATTAGCTTCAGTTTTGGCTCCATCTGTTAAGTTTTTAACAGCTAATTTAGCACATAACCGATAACTGCAAACCTGTTATAATTTACTATATAAAATGAGGGCAATTGTTTTATTTTTTTACCCATGCATGCTGCAGCATAAATAAATATAAAAAAATTATATTCTATTCTATTCTATTTAAATTAAAATAAATACATAAATTAATTAATTAATTTAAAATCCTACAGTTCATCACTATCTTTGTTTTGTTTTGTGAGTAAAAATACTAAATGACAACAGACACAGCTCTCAAATTATTTTGAGCTGAATGAATAAATAGAAGCAAAGAATGAATAAAGAAATAAATGAACACATAACTCAAGAGCCTCACTTTCATATGGGAAGAACCTGAGGGTGAGTAAATGATTTTTGAGTGAACTACCTTACCATGAGAATTTGGTTATTTTGATACTTTTATGTTGTTTTAAGCATAAATCTCAGTAAATTATTATTTTATTTCTTACTTTTGAAAATGCTGGGCATTTGTTGAGAAGTCTGCACATTAATTGGAAAGCGGTGTGCTGTGCTTCTGCTACAGTGGATGCTTCTTACCTTGATGAGTGTGCATGATTGCACTTGTCTCTACCTGCATGGCATCTCACTTTATAGTCACATCTTCCAGGCTCAGAATATTGAGAAAAGAAGGAATTCTTTTCAATGCCCCATTTGGCATTTATCTGCAGATTTTATCCTTTGCAAAAAATGTACTGTTTTCAGAAGCACCCAAGCGAAAAGTCCAAATATTCTATCGAGCAGTAGTCGTTTGAGACTGGATTTGGCCAGGACTCAGTTTACTGAAAGGATGCTCAGTCCGTTTGTGAAGGCGTTGGTGTGAACAGGGAAAGCCCTGTTTGAGCCTGTCACCAAACAGTTGTGTCTAAATTTCAGTCATGATTGGATTCATCATGCAATAGATTTAGGAACTGTTCCTAATATATTGCTCACTTCATTTGTTTCATGCACTAAACTGAGCCTTGTTGAGCATTAAACAGTTTAAACTGGTGTCTGATACTGTATCAACACACTATGAAAGTACTGAAGAATTTGTGCTTTAGGTGACCATTAGAGTACACTGAAAACACATGTTTAAAGGGGTCATATGATGCGATTTCAATTCTTCCTTTCTCTTTGGAGTGTTACAAGCTCTTGGTTCATAAAGAAGATCTGTAAAGTTGCAAAGACGAAAGTCTCAAATCCAAAGAGATATTCTTTATAAAAGTTAAGAGTCAGCCACGCCTACCTAAAACGGCTCGTTCTAACAGGCGGGGCATAGAGGAGAAACAATAATGTACAGTATGTGGAAAATAATGTGTTTTTTTAACCTTAAACCGCATAAACATTTCATTACACCAAATACACAAAATAATGTTCTTTTTAGCAACATCATATGACCCCTTTAATGTTTATTTTCTACAGTCTGTCCTGAGAAAGAATCTAACAGTGATTATGAATCTGGCCGCCCTGCTGGCTGGTCAGCTGAGGACATTCAGACATTAGCAGTGGCCTTTAATGGTGCATTTACTACAAAACAACTTTCATTTAAGGCAAAAAAACTTTCCAGTATGAAAGGATTTAAACGTATATGCTATTTCAAATGTATAATATTATTACTTTTATATCATTACTGAAAAACATTCCAAAAAATGTTAAATTAGCCAATTAAAACATTAAAAATTTATTTTAAGCCATAAAATTGATTTGTCATATAATGTAATTATATAAACATAGCCTATATGTTATTTCAAATGTATAATATTCTTAATGTTCTTGTTTTTTTTTTTATCATGTCTGAAGAAAGTTTTATTTCATATAAATAAGTCAAACATTTAGCTACTGCATGTCTAGTTACTCCCTTTCATCCTTTAATCATTTTGACTGTGCTAGAAGGTTTTAAAACTGAACAGGATACATGCAATGCAATGAGCACGAAACCCTCATATCACAATATGGAGCCGACATATTGTGTCTGGTGATTTCTATCTGCAGAACATTTAGATGGCAAACAGACACGTCCAAGGCAAATACTTTATTCTTCATCTGTCCATCATGTCCAACTACTGTCATGTTTACATTTTCTGTAGCAGCTCTACAGTACCTGCTTTATAATTAGCAAGTCTGTTGCATTTTACTTAAGTAATTTGACATATTTGTAAATTTAATATCAATTTTATTTTGCAACGCGGAAGTAAGCTATTTGGCTATTTTCTTTGGATGCGCAAAACTTCCGATGCATTAGCGCTTGAATAATAACAGTGCAGTAAACAGTAAATCTCTATGTGCTACAAACCAGTGTGTTACATTACTTTTGCGTTTCTCATTTGTACGGTGATGCATTGCTGCCACACACATATTATTTTTTCCACTCAATTATGTCGTAATAACGAGATGTTATGTCGTTAAAACGATATATTTTCTCGTAATAACGAGATGTTGTCGTTAAAACGACAATTCTCGTTAAAACATCTTTTCTTGTTAAAACGACAATTATCTCATTAAAATGACATCTTTTTCTCGTTAAAACGACATAATTTTTCTCGTAATAAAGACATATTATGTCATAAAAATTATATGTTGTTTCCTACGGTGACGTACGGTGGCGCATTGCTGCCACACACATATTATTTTTTTCACTCAATTATGTCATAATAACGAGATGTTACATCTTTTTTCCTAATAACGAGATGTTTTCACGTTAAAACGACATCTTTTCTCGTAATAACAAGATGTTTTCTCGTTAAAATTACATCGTTCTTGTTAAAATGATATCTTTTCTCGTAATAACGACATATGTCATAAAAATGATATGTTGTTTGAGTTGGGCTTGCTTGTTTGATTTTGATATAAAAAGTTCTATTTTTGGCAAATGTAAAAGCCCTTTCACACCAAAAGTGAAATGAATAAGCCTCAGGCTGAAGGAAATAAATACATAAAAGGATTTTATGAACATTTAATTATTACAGGTTTGCATCATTCAGAGTTTGCATTTCACTGTTTTTCAGCGCACACAACACCTCTGCACTTACTCCTGATTTCTCTCAACATGAGGACAGGAGAGCTGTCAGTCAATACATGAGAAAACCTTTTCTCGTAATAACAAGATGTTTTCTCGTTAAAATTACATCGTTCTTGTTAAAATGATATCTTTTCTCGTAATAACGACATATGTCATAAAAATGATATGTTGTTTGAGTTGGGCTTGCTTGTTTGATTTTGATATAAAAAGTTCTATTTTTGGCAAATGTAAAAGCCCTTTCACACCAAAAGTGAAATGAATAAGCCTCAGGCTGAAGGAAATAAATACATAAAAGGATTTTATGAACATTTAATTATTACAGGTTTGCATCATTCAGAGTTTGCATTTCACTGTTTTTCAGCGCACACAACACCTCTGCACTTACTCCTGATTTCTCTCAACATGGGCACAGGAGAGCTGTCAGTCAATAAATGGGAAAACAAAGTAACTGGCATTACATATCTGAAAAGTAAATTAAAAAGTAATGTGTTACTTTAATAGTTACGTGAAAAAGTAATCTGATTACATAACTCGTGTTACTTGTAATGCATTGTGTTTATGATTATGATAATAAGTTGTTGTATAAAGATAAGATAAAGCAGCATAATGCACTGTTTTTGTACATGCAAATAACTTTGCGAGCATCACCTGAAGCCTTGCATATTCAAGTTACAAATGGCTGCTGGATGATGTTAAATGTGAATTGATTGGATCCTAAAAAGTGGGTATTACAAAACAGATTTCTGAAACAAAGCCTAAAATAGGTTTGGTTTAAGCTATAAGTTAACATTACCCAACAGCCCTAAGCCACATAAGTTGAAAGGAAAGCTAAATATTACATTATGATTAAAGTTAAAGACTTTAAAGTAACAAGCTTTTTTATTTCAAATTAACTCAGAAACAAAAAAACAAAAAAAAAGATCACAGTAATAACTTGCTAATGGCCTCTCTGTTTGTGATCTGCAGCATCACACTGAAAACACAGTCAGTTTCTAACAGCGATTCATTACTTCAAAGAAATGAATGGGCTTGAGACAAAGCTCCTGATAGCAATCAAGGATTTACCCTGTACTGCAGATTTGTGTGGTGATACTTCATTTGTCATGCAAAAAAGAAAGAAAGAAAAAAAGAAAAGAAAAGTGAATACTTGCTTTTGTTCAATAAGGAGGTCACTTAAGTTGTCCTTGTATACAAGGGGTTTCCTTGCCATTCACTGATTTCTCCAGCCGACGAGAACTGCTGGAGATCTTTTTGACACTTGTTACAGTTGCGAAGGCTTCTCCAGTCACTACACACGGCCTGGATGGCTGAGCATTCCTTGCATTTTCTCTTTTCACTAGCCATTCCAGAAAACAAAAGATCAATTGTGTTGACACCACAGTAGCATGAGTGAGTTTCCATGGCGAACTTACAGTCAGTTACAGTGATTCATTACTTCAAAGAAATGAATGAGCTTGAGACAAAGCTCCTGATAGCAATCAAGGATTTACCCTGTACTGCAGATTTGTGTGGTGATACTTCATCTGTCATGCAAAAAAGAAAGAAAGAAAGAAAAAAAGAAAAGAAAAGTGAATACTTGCTTTTGTTCAATAAGGAGGTCACTTAAGTTGTCCTTGTATACAAGGGGTTTCCTTGCCATTCACTGATTTCTCCAGCCGACGAGAACTGCTGGAGATCTTTTTGACACTTGTTACAGTTGCGAAGGCTTCTCCAGTCACTACACACGGCCTGGATGGCTGAGCATTCCTTGCATTTTCTCTTTTCACTAGCCATTCCAGAAAACAAAAGATCAATTGTGTTGACACCACAGTAGCATGAGTGAGTTTCCATGGCGAACTTTGAAAAGAATGGCAGAAGACGGTTTTACTCTCGTCTTTTGGTTAGTTGTTGAGTGATATGTAACTGCAATATTGCTGCATTCTGTCCAGACCGGGATCTATTCATGGAGTTAAATGCTATTGTTTCATCAGTAAATAAATATATATGTTCTATATACAGTGCAGTTGCTAAAATTCATAGAGGACCTCAAAGAGCCCCTCATGACAGTTGTTTGCCTCTGATGACGGCCCAGGTTCAGTACAGCTGCATTGCCTGTCAGTATGTCCTGTGCTTTTATAAGCTACTCCCTTAGCAATTATACCAGCGTGAACAATAGAAAGCAAGCCGCTGATTCACTCTTTCAGATTCTGTTCAGGTAAGAACCTGTTCTACATCAATGAGAACAATTATTACACTCACTGTTATTTTGTGGATCTGTATTCCACACACTAGACGGTGCTGATAATACACAAAAATGTTATTGGTATCCAGCAAACAAATCTAGAAAATTAGTCATTTGTACTTTAATGAAGCTTTGTCGCTTGAGCTGCTCATTGTCATACATTCTTACAGGCAGCAGCTTGATGACTCTGCTTAACAGCATTTTGTGAAACAGCTTGTATGGCTCTTCTTTGTAGGATATCTATCAATATACTTGCCCAACGTAAATGAAAACTGTTTGCTTTGGGTTTTTTTGCATTAGAAAATGTAAATGTTTCTTTTTTTTTTATTCATGCTTTTTGCCTCCTTAGATGTGCAGGTCCAGTTTACATTTAACAGAAATCTTTAACTGCAACGGGAACAAATCTTTGAGAAAAAAAAAATTTAATTATGCATTAAAAGAAAATACAATATAAGTTAACTTCAAGTTTGAAAGCTACAATTTATATAGTGTTTAATTTTCTCTTCCACATTCAAATGTGTTGAGTAAACTTAAAATATACAAAAGTACATTACTATGTATAGCAGTAATGATATTAATATATACATATCTCTGTACAGCTAGGGTTCATTGGCCTGAAAAAGCATGCAGATTCCAGATTTAAAGAATGCTGCCTGGAGAAATGGCTTTGTTTTATTGACAGGGTATCATTGCCCCCTCCTGACGAACAGCTAGCAATTCAAAATATAAGCCCAGTTCAGTGACAGTCGCTTCACAAAAATAATAATGTTCTTTTGTACTGTAACCAACAGATATATTACTCCATTAGGAGCCTTAGCACTGAAGCTGAGAATGATCTCAAAAAGTGCCACACACACACACACACACACACACACAATTTTCATCAGCATCATTAGCCTACTCCAGTCTCTATGATCCTTCAAAAATAATTATTAAGTGCTGATTTATTACAGTTTTGCTACTTAATATTTTTTGGAACCTGTGATACTTTTTTCAGGACTCTTTGATGAATAAAAAGTTTGATGAATAAAAAGAATAGCATTTATTCAAAATATAAATCTTTTGTAACAATATATACTATTCAAAAGTTTGGGGTCAGTATTTTTTTTTCTTTTCTTTGAAAGAAATTAATGTTTTTATTCAGCAAGGATGTGTTAAATTGATAAAAAGTGATAATAACCCAAAAAGACTCATGGCTGTATTAGATCAAAAGGGTGTTTCTACTAAATACTGAGCAAAGGGTCTGAATACTTAGGACCATGTGATATTTCAGTTTTTCTTTTTTAATAAATCTGCAAAAATTTCAACAATTCTGTGTTTTTCTGTCAATATGGGGTGCTGTGTGTACATTAATGAGGAAAAAAAAATAACTTAAATGATTTTAGCAAATGGCTGCAATATAACAAAGAGTGAAAAATTTAAGGGGGCCTGAATACTTTCCGTACCCACTGTATATATATATATATATATTAACCAGGACAACTTTTTCCAACATTGATAATAAATCAGCATATTAGAAAGATTTCTGAAGGATCACGTGACACTAAAGACTGGAGTAATGAAGCTGAAAATTCAGCTTTGCATCACAGAAATAAATTATACTTTAAAGTATATTGAAATAGACAGCCATTCTTTTAAATGGCAATAATATTTTACAATATTACAGTTTTTTCTGTATTTTTGGTCAAATGAATGCAGCCTTGATAAAACGAAAAGGTTCTTTAAAACACATAAAAAATCTTACTGATCCCAAACTTTTGAACAGCAGTGTGTGTGTGTGTGTGTGTGTATATATAATTTCTCATTTTCATTTAGTTTAACTTGACGTATTAAAATAACTAAAACTGAAATAAAAATTAATAAAACAATATAAACTTATTGTTAAAAGAAAACAAAAACTTATGAAAATATTTAAACTGTAATCTAATTCAAAATATTAATAATAACTATAATCGTATTTTAATTTAAACTAAAATAACACTGGTTATAGCCAAACACTCACACAGTTTTTCTTTCCTCTCAGTGAATACAGGAACCTTTATTTTAAGTTCTAGACACTTATACAATTACAAGTATGTGTGGCCGAAAAACAACCACATTGTTAACGGTTAGATTTCAACCTTCTCATAATACAGATGATATAAATCAGCCTGGTAGCTGCTCTTCATGAGGCTCTGCTGAACAGATGTCCTTCAGTGGTCCCGAAGATATGTCATAATTTGTCAGATGTGTGATATACGGTCCAATGAGGGATTCCCATGTCATAATTTTCAAAGCAGCATGATTCAGACCTATTAAAACATATTTCAAAGAACCAAAGTAGAGCTGAACACAAGTCCACTTTAGGTAATTTCAAATGCAATATTTGTGTGTTGCAGGATCTTCACCATGAGGAGGATCAGAATAAAAATGACAATAAAAGCTTCACTACCTGAAAGCAAAAAAGGCCATGCACTCATAAGAACCAATATATCCAGATAGGCTATATTACGGTATTAAAATATACAAAAGCAGAGACAACACTTGATTTGTGCGAGCTTATCAGGAGGATGGAAACTGATCATAAAACCATTGTTACACCGTAACATTAAAAAACTTGGACTTTCAAGTAAATCTTGTCTGATCACAAGACTGAAAACTTCAGGGCTTTTCTATGGCAAACACTATGACACTTCACTAATATTGAATCAAAAGATATTTCTACGAGATAATGCTTCAGTTAACAACAAAAGTATTCATTTGAATTTCAAACAGCTGCTTCTCACCTTAGAGTTTATAATGTAGAATATTTCATTTCGGACCGATGTAGGTCACAGCTTTGCCAGTCTTTTTCAGTGTTTCCAGAAGGACATCCGCGTCTTTGTCCGACTCAATGAAGACCTTCTTGTTGGGCAGATCAATGTCAAACTTGACATCTGTTGAGAAACACAACTGAACTATGAACTATGACTAAGCACATCTACTAAAAAAGATACTTTTTTTTAGTTTACTTTGATGCATTTAACCAAAGTAGTTTAACTTTCACAAATATCAGGTTTGAAATTGTTTTGACAGGTTAATCAAAAACTGTTCAACTGTCTTACAGCAGGACTGTGTTTGAAGCTGTTTGAAATCTGAAATATTCAAAAGCATACCCAGTTTTGTAAGCACTCGAGTGACCGCACCAGAGCATCCTTCACATATCATGTCCACAAAAAACTGGTGAGTCTGTCATGAGAAAAGAAAACATCTTTGATTCAGTTCTATAAGAGAATCGATCACCATTCACCAGCTAGCTACAAAGCCAAGTGTCTGGGGAGTTATGCTAAACAAAAAGTGATTTTGGATGCCCAGAAATTAGCAAGCAAAATATAAACATATCTTTGTGAGTTAGATTTTAAATAAAATGTGAAAATACCGTCATGATCGATCAGATTGTCGCTGCAAGCTCAAATGAATCGCTTTTGCGACACTGTTTGCTGTACAGTCACGCGCTGTTTAGTTTAGGGACCATCACTAAATTACTATTTTCTTACAAAGCGTTCATTTGAACTACTAAGTAAACGTACAGTACCTACTATTAAATTACATTTCAAAATACTCGTAATCAGACTACAGTTACTTTTTTATTGATTACATGATTACATATTATTCACACCAGGGGCGATTCTATGATTTTCATTTTAGGGGGCTCAGCCCCCAATGAGGGTAATAATACAAAATAATAATAAATATATAAATAATATTGACTAATAGGGATGGTTTACTAAACGTATTGCAGTATTCCACTGTATTGCTTAGATAGGTATAACATTTGAGTACTGAATAAGCCTTCCTGATCTCACACACACACCTGTTTACTGTAGTTACAAACACAACATTTTACTGTTTGCTTTTCTAGTACAACCCTCTTTTTTTAGCTCAAGTATGCAAACCTCTTCGCACATGCACTGTAATATGTATTATATTGAAAGTTAAATTTTCAAATGAAAATGGCAACGTGATCGTTTCATAAAGTATGCGGTTTCATTTTTGCTGGAGGAAACAGCTGTAGTGTGATGAGGAAACGCAGCGAAATTTTACAGTAGATGGGGAACCGATTGCTCCCCCATGATATTTTGTAAACTGTATTTATGACAAAGAACTGTACAGTTGCAGATATTATAACAATCTATCGATAAACACACACCTTGCCCTCTGTTTCTCGCTCTGCGCCGCCGCGGTCTGCTTATTGAAGAACGCGCTGAAAGACGGGGAGGAGCCGAATTCTGCCACTGTTTTCATATGAAATTTAAAGGGGACTGAGGCGATCACGAATTCATGTACAGTTTATGGAGCTGATCGCAAAATTTTTAGGGGGGCTGAGTACTCATTTTAGATGGGCTATAGCCCCCCTAAAAGTGGCCTAGCAACGCCCATGATTCACACAATAGCAATAAATTATACATAATTTATTGATTCTCCCTAATTCCTCTTTTTTCATCTTTTAAATGTTTCTTTTTAAATTAGCCTACCGCTTATATACATTCAGAAAGTCTTCCAGTTTTGTGGACAGTCACTAGTCAGGTGGATATACAGCATTTGACCACTGAATTTACAAAAATAATTTCAGGTATTTCAACTTTGCATTAACTAGGGTGATATCAGGTAAATTGGGCCACTTTTTGGTTAATCGCTTGGGACACTAACAAAAAACCCATGTACAACATTTAACCGTGTTCTTATGATTAATAAGGACCGTTTTTAATATTTTTGTGTTGAATTGATGTAATAAAATATAATTGTTCAGGCCCTACAGATTTTGAAACATTAGCTGCCCCACATTTTTTGAAATAGCAGTGTTGAGGTAAAATGGGCCGGCTGATCAGCAAAAATGGGCCAGTCAAACTTCAAAGTGAAATAGAGACATTTCTGATAAAACACATTTAATTATATTTAATTTTAATGTAACAGTGTACCATTGCTATTAAATTACATTAGAACATCAATTTGAATTACATTAAAACATCAATTTCAATCAATTTCATCAATAAAACATACATTTCATAAAAAAAAGTAACAACCTGAACAACTATCTGGATTATTTAGCAAAATCAGCATTTTATCTCACAGAGGCCATCAAGACATGGGTTATGAATCATTTCTAAATGTGCATTTTTTTTTTTTTGATTTATCAACCTTATTATTGAAAAGTAAGATTGGATATGCCAGGCCACTCAGCTTGCTTTTTTCTGGTCTGGGGCAAGTTCAAGCTCAAACCGGTGCGCAACGTTTTGCTACGGTTTCCGGTTTGAACGACATGTTTCCTGGAAACGGTGTGCAACGGGGTTTGAGATATATACCTTTTCTCTTGTTTGGTGGGTGTGTCAAAAATGTCAGCTCAATCAGCAGCAACATGTATATAAACCACGCGGTATTAAAGAGACAGCTCGCACAATGCTGGACTTCGCTTCGTCCACGGTGAAAGCCGATCCGGCGATGCACAGCGCGATGTTGATGTATTTCCTCAGTTACCAGCACGGATCAGCTCCAGGCATGACGAAGCAGATATCGTCCTCTTTTGAAAGGCCATACAAAGTAGTTTCACTTTCACAACGAAACACACAGCGCCTTCACGACATGGCGGTGGCGGCAACAACAATACTACAGCGAGAATATAAGTTACGCCTTCTTTCTTTGCGTGAACGTTTGGGCGGCGTTATGCAAATCTTCCGAGATCGTGACGTAGGTATGTGGGGGTGTGTTAGAACGAGCCGTTTTAGGTAGGCGTGGTTGACTCTTAACTTTTATAAAGAATATCTCTTTGGATTTGAGACTTTAGTCTTTGCAACTTTACAGATCTTCTTTATGCACCAAGAGCTTGTAACACTCCAAAGAGAAAGGAAAAATTGAAATCGCATCATATGACCCCTTTAAGCAGTGTAGAGTAGGCTTGTTGTTTGTCATTTCTCCGATCACAAATGCAGACATGGTTTTATGTTTACGCGGGGCGGTACGCAACGCGAAAAAAGACAGTATAAGTCATTGTAATCAGTAATTATGTTCCCACTGGATGCAACAAATGACTCATTTGTAATGGGTTTTATTGGTTTTGTCTCGTCCTGCCGGGAGATGGCATCACAGTATATGGTAAGGGGCCATACTCAATCAGAGCACACCTCGCTTTTCGGAACGATGAGCTTTGTAAAAATCGACGCGTTTCAGAAAGGCTGGGCATAGAGGAGCAACAATAATGTACAGTTTGTGGAAAATAATGTGTTTTTTTAACCTTAAACCGCATAAACACATTGCATTGCACCAAATACACAACATAATGTTCTTTTTAGCAACGTCATATGACCCCTTTAATGTAATGGATTATGTTACAAATTTTTGCCATGCAATTTGGAATCAGTAACGGATTACAATTTGTAAGTAATCTACCCAGAAAAGAGCACATATTGCGAGAGACTGTACTTTACTAGTTATTAGGTTTGTTTTACGAATCAATAAGTTATTTCTGGAGAAACAAGCGTTTAAATACATATACTTAATTTTTAGATGATCCCTTTTGTTCGACGCGCCCCCTGCTGCCAGAAAATAAAATCATACATTTAAATAAAATAAAATATAACAATAAAATACAATAAAATAAAATATAACATAAAATTGTGTGGTTTGAAGTATTACAGCAGATTCGCTTGCGACATTGTTTTAACATAATTTACGTTCGTTTTATTTTTGTCAAAGACGCAACACGTCATGTGAATAAAATTTAAAAGTTAAACTCTTGATTTTAAAATCAGAAACACAGAATTATTAGTAATGTTTGTTGGTTTGCTGAACAGAAGTGAAATCAGCTGACCGACACGGTGTTGATGGTCATGTGACTGGAGACGCGGATAAACGCAATCTCTGGAGGAGTGCCGTTTCAAATCATAGCATGTCAGCTTATCTGTCCGCTTCTGAGCTGTCATAGCACGCCCGGGTTCAGATATGGACTTTATGAGGTCTATATAGCAGGTGTACATCGCTTAACTGTGCTTACTGTAAGTACAAATCTGTCGTTTCATGTAGCACGACATTAGCTACATTAGCATACAGCACAGTTGTTGTTGTTGTTGTTGTGACAGCAGTGACTGCCGAAGGCTAAAGGACATATCACTGGTTATTTATGAAATTATTGCTATTTGTGAGTTTACTCTTTACGGGTTGTTGTCGTGATCGATCCAAACATACATGTAAGTTATTATACAGTATTCAGTATATGTGGCTCTTACCTGGTTATGCTTGGTAATTTTACAGTAAGCTTTAATTTGTTAACGTTACTTAACAATATTAGTTTACATGAGCTAACAATGAACAATACTTCTAAACCCTTTATTAATATTAGTGTGAATTGCAATATGTACTAATATATTTTTAAAAGCAAACATTGTTATTAGTTAATACATTAATTGAATGAACTAACATAGAACATTTTACTAGCATTTACAAATATTAATAAATGTTTTAAGAAATATGTTATTTACTGTTAGGTCATGCTAGCTAATACATGTTTTAATGTTAACAAATGGGACCTTATTTATTGCACAATGTTACAATGCTTAGTAAAACAACTTTGCATGTCCAGCATGTCAGTGTCCTTTCTGAAATCTTAAGCTGCTCAAACAGTTACAAACTAAGAAATGTAGTTTTACTTTGTTGATTAAGGCTTCTATTTAGAGCATGTTTTTTTTATGCAACCTGTTTATTAAATCTGCACCAATAACAAGTGAACTGCATGGTCATGAAAGGCTTTTCTTTTCCATTGATCTGTATTTCTATTGATTTGACTTCTACATACCAAGACATTAAGTAGTCAATGGGAAATGTGTTCAAGGCAAAGCAGTGGCCACTCCAAAGTCAAACATTGATTTTAGATTTGACTACTGAATAGAGCTGCTTTGCATTATCATACAATACCATGGTTGTTCATGCGCACATAACTAGCAAAAGAATCAAGCTTTCTTTTTTTAAACTTATAACATTCACAGCTTCAAGTTATAATTATATTGTGTGATGGGGGAATTACGTTTTAGTAAAAGCCAAGTCTTTTTTGTGTGTGTGTGTTTTAATGTCAGTTAGCTTTTACTGTTCAGTGGCTGAATATTTAGTTCCGCAAATATGTGGTTTGGAATAGTTGTGATATCTTTTTGACTCGTACAGCTGGTGTATTTCACCCTCTTGTGAGCACCCTGTCTTCAGCACTATAAAACATAGTAGTGTTTACAGCTGACATAAAAAGCATATTTGACAAAACATTAATAATTCATAATCGGTTTCTCTACATGCGTAATAATACAGATGGTGGCTGTGAATGATGCAGTAGTTAATTTGAGCTGCTCTGTGAAATTCTCACAGCTATATATTAAAGTGTCAGATATAACTAATGTTGACTGCATACTACCATTTGGCATATTTGAAATCCTCATATTGTTTTTAGCCCCAAGAGATGATACCGAATATAATGACGCAGAAAGGGCACACTGTGCGTCATTGGTGTGTTCTGGGAGGGCTATTAAATCTGTCCATTTGTCTGCGATCACAGAGCCTGTAGATGCAGCGTCTCCGCAGGGCAGCTTTTGATCAGTGAAGCTCTCAGTGGCGAATTACACCCCACCAAAGCAAGCATGGCCTCAGATATCAACCATCAGGATGGTAAACCAATTTCCTTTTCATTATGTGACACTGATTGTGACCTTTATTTTCTGTGGCTAAGCTTAAAATAAATAAATAAATAAAACTGGTAAAAGATAATGCCATAAATAAATTAACAAACAACATACAGTAAAGTTTGAAGATTCTTTTTGAAAGACATTGATCAAAAATGATTAAAAAGTATCATGGTTTCCACAAAAATATTTGTTCAGCTGCAAATCAGTATATTAGAATGATTTCTATATGTATGATTGAGAGATTAATATTTTTTATTATTATTTGAATTTGTTTTTATTTTTACTGTTTCTCTTTTCATTTTAATTTTGAAGTTTTAGTAATTTTTGAAGGTTTAATTTTTCCTTTTTTTTTTTTTTTTTTTTAAATGTGTCTATATTGTTAACAATAATAACCCTGCACTGAAGACTGGAGTAATGATGCTTAAAATTCAGCTTTGTCATCACAGGAATAAATTACATTTTTACAATATATTAAAATGGAAATCAGTTATTTGAAATTGTAACAATATTTTACAATATTACTGTTTTTACTCAATTTTTGATCAAATAAATGCAGCTTTGAAGAACACACGAGACTTTTTTCATAAACGTTTGAAGGGTAGCGTATGTGTTTTTTGTTCATTGTTTAAGATTATGTGAAAGCTATAATTGTGTGTTGATCCTAGACCCAGACTTTTCTAGAAGAGATGAGAGCCCTGCTGAAGATGAGCCCATCCATTCACCCGGTTCCCCACGACAGACAGAGTATGAACGAATCGGAGGAAGAACAGGATCCTCGTAAGCACTGTGATCACCTTTTAAAACTTTCATGTTCATAGACCTGTTTTTAATTTTTCGTTAATATGTTTTTTGTTTAGGTTTTTTCAGACCTTAATTCATTTACTTAAAGGAAATATTGGTACGGGACTCCTCGGCTTGCCTCTGGCTGTCAAGAATGCAGGACTCGTGGTAGGACAGAAAATTTAATTTGGAGATAAACGCTCATGATGTTATATTTTTAAATGTTCTGGTCTTGTGTTCTGGTTGCCTTTAATAAAAGCACATCATTGCTTTAAAATGTGTATAGTTACATGTATGCTGCTCTTTGAGATTTTATCCTGTTGTATGATTGTGGCAGCTGTAGTATGTACTTATCTGAACATGATCTACTTATGTCAATATCATGTCAGCCTTTCATTTTCGTTTCTCACGTTTCTCGTAAGTAGGGCTGGGCAAAAAAATAGATTTTTCGATTAATCGATTTTTTAAATTACATCGATTCGATATCGATTCTCAAAAGCCGCGAATCTATCTTTTCCGTAAGTCTTGTGATTTTTAAGAACTTGCACACCTAGGACACGTTTTGGTTTTTGAAGAGAGAATGCAGTTGTCTGATACAGTTGTCAGGTGATGTAAAGCTCACAGGAGCAGCACATACAGTACATGCATTCATTAATAAAAAGAGAGAAGCTACAGTCAGGGTGCAGAATTAACACTCGCCAAGAACAAGTAAGAATTGTTGAGTAACTAAAAATGCTGTCTTGTTGCAGTTTAAGGAAACAAAAAAGGTTAAGTATAACTTTCATTTTTAATTTTAAATAATTCAATATTTAATTATCTCTTCCCAAGATTTTGCCGTTCAAAAGCTTAGTTAAGTTTTTTTTTTTAAATAAGTCTTTTTCTTTTGCTCACCAAGGCTGCATTTGTTTAATCAAAAATACAGTAAATCAGTAATAATATGAAAATATTATTACTATTTAAAATGTATTTTATTCCTGTGATGCAAAGCTGAATTTTCAGCATCATTACACCAGTCTTCAGTGTCACATATTCCTTCAGAAATCATTCTAATATACTGATTTGCTGCTCGAGAAACTTTTATTATTAATATCAATGTTGAAAACAGTTGTGTTGTGTTGTGGAAACCATGATACTTTTTTTCCGGGATTCTTTGATGAATAGAAAGTTCAAAAGAACAGCATTTATTTGAAATAGAAATATTTTGTGTCATTATAAATGTTTTTATTGTAACTTCAGATCAAATAAATGTGTCCTCCTTGCTGGATAATGTATTAATTTCTTAGAAAATATCTTACTGACCCCAAACTTTTGAACAGAAGTCAATTCAAATTTTTCAATAGATTTTTTTTCTTCCCATTTTATGCACCAAATCAAATCATGACTCTGGTCACATGGAAGAGTAATCGCATACACTTTCTCAACAATCTGCTTTATT
This sequence comes from Sinocyclocheilus rhinocerous, assembly GCF_001515625.1. Taxonomy (NCBI): domain Eukaryota; kingdom Metazoa; phylum Chordata; class Actinopteri; order Cypriniformes; family Cyprinidae; genus Sinocyclocheilus; species Sinocyclocheilus rhinocerous. The sequence continues at coordinate 173,152 of NW_015654511.1, forward strand.
TGGTCAAATCAGTTTCCACAAAAATATGAAGCAGCACAACTGTTTTCAACAGTGATAATAATCAGAAATGTTTCTTGAGCAGCAAATCAGCATATTAGAATGATTTCTGAAGGATCATGTGACACTGAAGACTGGAGTAATGATGCTGAAAATTCAGCTTTGATCACAGCAATACATTACATTATAAATGAGATAATTAGATCAGTTGAAATCAGTAGAAGAGCCATGACCAACTGTGTTAACATGTTGAGTGCCATGTTAAAGCACTCTATTTCAGACTGTTCCTGGTGGGCTGTGTTTGAAATTCATGTTCTTTAAAATACTTTTCTCCAATTAATTAAAGTTGTAGTTGATTAAACATGCTTCATCAATGGTTTGATGCTCTCTGTCTCTTCTCATTCTGCAGGTGGGGCCTTTAAGTCTTCTGGCTATGGGTATCGTGGCTGTTCATTGCATGAACCTCCTCGTGAAATGTGCACATCATTTAAGTGCAAAGTAAGAATAAACAGCTTGAATGTTTTTAGAAATGTTGTCCCTCATGTTTTTGACATGTGTTTTTGATAACTAACATCTGTTTTATTTATTTATTTTTATTCTGTCATGGTGAATTTTAGTGTAGTTTCCTTTATCATTTGCATTAGGCCTACATAGTTTTA
>NW_015654511.1:174067-176492 GCF_001515625.1 Sinocyclocheilus rhinocerous
TCTGCAGGTGGGGCCTTTAAGTCTTCTGGCTTTGGGAATCGTGGCTGTGCATTGCATGAACCTCCTTGTGAAATGTGCACATCATCTAAGTGCAAAGTAAGAATAAACATTATTTTTAGAAATACTGCCCCTCATGTTCTTGACAAGTGTATTGATACCTGACATCTGCTTTGTAGGTTTGAGTGTAGTTTTCTTTTGTCATTTCCATTTATAGATATAGTGAGATATGTTCTATCTATCTATCCATCTATCCATCCACCCAATGGTCTTATAATTACATTTATGTGTTTTTTCAGGACCATTTTTAGTAGGAAGTAATAAGTAGGGAAAATACTTGCGTGTCTGTCATGCAGTTGGCTGTTAAATCGCACACATTTCTTGAATACAGACAAAATGAAATGTTGTCTGTATTAAGGATGGGCAAGCCCTTTCTTTCCTACGGAGATGCAGTGGAGTATGGCATGGAGAATGTGTCGTGGCTGAGCAGACACTCTTTGTGGGGAAGGTACAGTAACTGAACGTCTGTGTTTCACTGCTTACAGGGCAGTTTTTAAATTCAGCAGTATGTTAAAGTTGACTTTCTCCTTGTGCTGTTCTCACCACATTCTTTAACCCTTTGTCACATGACTCTCTCAGCACCTGATCTCTGTGCAGCGTCACTGTTTCACATGTTGCACATGATAGCACACATACATCTGTTAATCTGAAGATGTTATTATAAGAGCATTTGCTCATCTGTGATATGAAATGTTCCTTGTCAGATGTTAAAAGCTCATTAGATAATATTATATATTACATGAAACTGCTCTTTTTAAGATGTTTGTCAGATGTTTATACGCCATGATTATAGCACAGTGCTTTCTAGGTGATTCTTGTCTAGTAGATGTACTCTAACAATCAAAAGTTTTGGGGGCAGTAAGATTTTTTTTTCTTGTTTTTGAATTAAGTCTCTTATGCTCACCAAAGCTGCATTTATTTCATCAAAAATACAATAAAAATTAGAGTATTGTGAAATATTATTGCAATTTAAAAAAAATGTCAATGTAATTTATTTTTGTAATGACAAAGCTGAATTATCAGTCTTCAGTGTCACATGATCCTCCAGAAATCATTCTAATATGCATATTTACTGCTCAAGAAACACTTCTAATTATTATCAATATTATCAATTTTTGTTGAAACTGTTATTTGATGAATAGAAAGTACAAAAGAACAGCATTTATGCAAAACATTGATGTCTAAATGGCTGGATTTGTGACATTTAGATTATTGTGAAATTACAAAAATAGTAGTTTGACCTGTACCTGAACGTTGATTTGTGTTTGTTTTTTGGCTTTCAGACGTGTGGTGAATATGTTCCTCAACATAACCCAGCTGGGCTTCTGCTGCGTTTACTTTGTGTTCCTCAGCGACAATGTCAAACAGGTAAGAGAGCTTTAAATACAGAAGAAGAGACATTTTTCAGATTTCAGTAAAGGTTTTTCTCACATTCAAATAATACTCTTCAGAATCACACAAAGCATAATGTCCTTTATTTTCATATAAAAAAATAAGAATCCAGAGAAAACAGTAGTGTTCGTGTAGGCCAACTGGTAGAACATGCTACTATTTGCTAGATTTAATTCACAGTGAACTTTAAAAACAATATATGTTCCTTTTAGATAAAAGCTTTTGTAAATGCAACAGAAATACTGTGAGCAAATTTCTTTACTCACCACAAGAGGGCAGCATTGCGCTTCAGTTCTCTTGATTAAATAACCTCCCAAGTTTGCTTCCCCCAACAAAAAGATGTACTTCCTTTCTATAATTTGAACTTATAAATGTAAAATTCTCTGTCAGGTTGTTAAAGGAGCATTGTTACTGTCATCAAAGAATCTTTCCATTTGCTTGCATATTGTAGGTGGTTGAGACTGCAAACGTGACGACCGTGAACTGTCACAACAACGAAACCACAGTGATTGTCCCCAGCTACGACTCTCGCCTCTACATGCTCTTCTTCCTGCCCTTTATCATCGTGTTGGTGTTTATCCGCAACCTCAAGTACTTGGCTCCTCTGTCGTTTGTAGCAAACATTTCCATGTGTATCAGCCTGGTCCTCATTTACTACTACTGTCTGACGGTAAGACACATTAAACACACAACACACACTTAATATGGTGAAAGTGTTTCAGTGTATAGCCTGAATTTCTTACAAGTTACGTTTCATATATTGTATCATTCTTTATAGTGATTAGTGTGTTGATACTGTATGATACTGTAGCCTAGTGCTGGGCGGTATACCGGTTCATACCGAATACCGGTGTTTATTTTTGTTATGATATGAATTTTTTAAATACCGCAATACCGGTGTATGTCGCTTAAACAACGTTCGGAACGCGACACTGTTTGAGAGGGGTCCCTTTTCACTGTTGCACTGTGGTGAGGG
>NW_015654511.1:176510-195102 GCF_001515625.1 Sinocyclocheilus rhinocerous
AATATTCACTCATCGTGACAGTAAAATAGGGCATTCTAAGTCAATATACTGCAGTATTTCCTCTCTCAATCAGTAGAAAATATGGTTAACACCCGGACATGCATGAAAAAAAATATACACCGTCATGTACCGTGAAACCGGTATAATTTTGAAAAATACCGTGATATAAATGTTTGGTCATACCGCCCAGCACTACTGTAGCCCACAATACAACATCCTGAGTGGACCAAAAAGTATTTGAACACTTAACACTAGAACCACCAGAGGTCGCTGTATACCTAAAAGCGCCAGCGGGTAAATTTTACCCACACACATAACAACTGTATTTATATGGCTAAAGAACATATTATTTCACTGTATTATGCCACTGTCTTCACAAAGAAGTGTCTAGAGTCATGAAATGATAATTAAACCAAAGTTTGACCAATTAGAGTAACGTGATACTGAAACATAATATCTGGATCACTGTCAGATGCTGAGCTGACCCAGGACACATAACTTACCATCAGACTCTCCATCACTCATGGCATTTATGTGAGTGAGTGAGTGACGTGACATGTGGCCAAGTATGGTGACCCATACTTGGAATTAGTGCTCTGCATTTAACCCATCCAAAGTGCACACACACAGCAGTGAACACACACACCGTGAACACACACCCGGAGCAGTGGGCAGCCATTTTTGCTGCGGCGCCCGGGGAGCAGTTGGGGGTTCGGTGCCTTGCTCAAGGGCACCTCAGTCGTGGTATTGAAGGTGGGAGAGAGCGCTGTACATTCACTCCCCCCACCTACAATCCCTGCATTAGGCCATGACTTCCCCCATTTAGTGTTTCTAATACCTACCTTCCATAAATCGCCTTTTTTTTTGTCATTTTGACTTTATTTATGAGACTGATAACTGCTAAATCAGTGAGTGAAAGGCGTTGCCTAGAAATGTACAATGTTAAAACATAAGCGTAAGAAAATGACAGCGCGAAAATACATGCATTATATAGCGGGTAAATTTGACCCGCTGGCGCTTAGAGTTATAAATGCCCCATTTTTTGATCTGGTTTTATCTAAATAATTTTTAACAACATTGGATTGTAAATTACATAATTTTAGTAAAAGTCAATGACTGGGAGACTTGAATGTTTTATTTTAAATCTTTTATGTACATTTGAAAAACAGCCACGGGTAAAATTTACCCCGTGACGGTTCTAGTGTTAAGCCACACTATATGTGACCTTGGACTACAAAACCAATCATAAGGGTCAATTTCTCTAAATTTAGTTTTATACATCATCTGAAAGCTGAATAAATAAGCTTTCCATTGATGTATGGTTTGTTAGGATAGGACAACATTTGGCCGAGATACAACTATCTGGAATCTGAGGGTGCTAAAAAATCTAAATACTGAGAAAATCATCTTTAAAGCTGTCCAATGAAGTTCGTAGCAATGCATATTACTAATCAAAAATTAAGTTTTGATATATTTACGGTAGGAAATTTACAAAATATCTTCATGGAACATGATCTTTACTTAATATCCTAATGATTTTTGGCATAAAAGAAAAATCGATCATTTTGACCATACAATGTTTTTTTTGGCTATTGCTACAAATATACCCCAGTGACTTAAGGCTGCTTTTGTTGTCCAGGGTCACATATATGAATATAGTGTAGTCGTATATAATATATATATATATATATATATATATAACACTATATTTGCATTAGATAACAAAATATTAAACAAATTTTTGTTTATTTTAAACGCATATATAGCACAGATACACTTTTCAAACAGAATGTTTAAAAAGGTTTGAAATAGATACTTTGCTCCAAGCAATCCTCAGGACCAAGACCTCTCCCTGGGCTGCTGATTGAGTCTCAGATGTTATGGATGAAGAGTTAAGTTTCAATGACAGGTTTCAGGGTTGTTTTTTAGAGCCCATTTCATATTGAACAGCTTTAAATGCTTTTATCAGACCCTCCGCCTGTAATCAGCGGGGCAGCTACTGAGAAGCAAGCAAGAAGGTAACAGAATTTTTCAGTGAGGAAAGAACATTTGTCTTGGTGGAAACAGCAAGGGGAAGCTGGCTCGAGATTGCAAATTGGTTTGTTGTTTGGAAAACATTTTTTGTAAAGAGTCAAAGGTTTCAAAAATGCTTACAGAGCTGCCAAAGGACATAAAACGTTTCCTCTAAATGCATCTTGAACCAGTACAACATGTCATACAATCACTGTAAATTTATACTGTGAATTGTATTCATGATTTCATTTGTATAACATTTGTGCTCCAAAAATTATTTAAAAATCTGATTTATGCAATGTGTCCGAAAAGTCTGAGACTTTGTAAATATAAAAGTCTATATAGTTCTATTATATAATCATTTTTATCACAAAATTTGACAGATGTAAATAAAAAATATTTACAATGTATAATTAATAAGAAATATTTAATATAATGACTGTTTAACTATACCTATTACCTATAACTATTAATTATAACTATTATTAAGTTTGGGGTCAGTAATTTTATTTTTTTAATTTTTTTGTAAGAAATTAAAACTTTTAAGGATGCATTAAATTTATCAAATGACAATAAAGACTTTGTATAATTTTATAAATATTTCTATTTCAAATAAATGCTGTTTTATTCATCAAGTTTCTATTCATCAATAAATCCTGGGGAAAAAAAGTATCATGGTTTACAGAAAATATGAAAGCACACAACTGTTTTCAACATTGATAATAATTGATAATAAATTTAAATGTTTCTTGAGCAGCAAATCAGCATATTAAAATGATTTCTGAAGGAACGTGACACTGAAGACTGGAATAATGATGCTGAAAATTCAGCATTGCATCGTAGGAATAAATTATATTTTCAAATATATTCAAATAGAAAACAGTTGTTTTAAACAACAATAATATTTCACAATTTTTACTGTAATTTTGATCCAAGTAAATGCAACAGAAAAAAAGAGAAAAGGTTAAATAGAAGCATTTTCATCGTCTCAGGCTTTGGGAGTCCACTATATATTCATGCAACCTTTTTTTTTTTTTTAATATCCATAATGTCACAGACTGTCAGACATTTTTTTTTCTGTTCCTTCTTTGCTTTGTCAGAATATCCCATACCCTATCAACCTCCCGCTGGCAGGAAGAGGAGTTGACTATCCTCTCTTCTTTGGAACAGCAATATTCGCCTTTGAGGGAATTGGAGTTGTAAGTTTTTCTTTTGCTCTGATATTTTGCTTGTCACCACAGAAAAATTATTCAAGTGAAAAAAGTTCATTTCAAAAAGGTGTCATACTCAAACTTCATCAGGTGCTCCCACTTGAGAATAAGATGCAGAATCCCAGAAACTTCACCATGGTCCTGTATCTTGGCATGGGCATCGTCACCACCCTCTACATCACCCTGGGCACCATTGGCTTCATTGGCTTCGGAGAGCATATCCGGGGCAGCATCACTTTAAACTTACCATTGTGCTGGTGAGTGCCAGGGAATCTTTAATGTTTATTGTGTACTAGTCCAATTTATTTATTTATTGTTTGTTTGTTTTATTGATTTTGTTGATTATGATGATTATTATGAAAAAGAAACCGAAAACTGAAATTATACAAGACATTACAAAAATATAATGCACAAAAGCTATCCTGATTTTTAGGATGGACATGAGACTAATATCCATGCACAATCATGCTCAAAAAAAAAAAAGAAGAAGAAAATATTACAATAAATTCTATTTCAAATAAATGCTGTTCTTTGAACTTTCTATTCATCAAAGAATCCTGAAAAAAATGTATCATGGTTTCCACAAAAATATGAAGCAGCGCAACTGTTTCAACATTGATAATAATAATAAATGTTTTTTCATATTAGCATATTAGAATGATTTCTGAAGGATCATGTGACGCTGAAGACTGGAGTAATGATGCTGAAAGTTCAGCTTTGTCATCACAGGAATAAATTACATTATAATAAATATTCAAGTAGAAAACAGTTATTTTAAACTGTAATAATATTTTCACAAGATTACTGTTTTTTTTATTACTGTTTTACTGAAGACTGGAGTGTTGATGTGGAAACTTCAGCTTTGCATCACAGGAATTGCATAAATTACATTTTAAAATGAATAAACGTAAATAAATATTTTAAATTGTAATAAGATTTCACAATATTACTTTTTTACTGTATTTTTGATAAATTAATAACAAAAAAGTTTTTAGTAGTGTAAGTGATAAAAGTGCACAATAACAAACACTGTAATAATATTTATAGTATTTATATATATATATATATGTATTTATTTTTTATGCCAAATCTATTCACAGCCTAGCTTTTCAATATAAAAAAAAAAAAGAAAGTTTTTTTTTTATGTTTATTTGTTTCTAAGTTGATTTCAGATTCTCAGTTTTAGGCTTATTCACTTCAGGCGAATACAAAGAAAGCATTCTGAACAGGTCACTGAGCCCAGGTGACAAAAAGGCTGACTGAAAATACTAAGGAACTGGGAACAGACCCAAATACACCCATTGACATCACTGTTTCCTGCTGACAAACTCCGGTGCAAAGGAGAAGCTGTGGACTGCCAAGTTAACTGTTCATGAGATGAATTGCCTGAGGGAAGAAATTGTTCTTATGCCTGGCCGTTCTGGTTCTCAGTGCTCTGTAGCGCCAACCAGATGGCAACAGTTCAAAGAGGAAGTGGGCTGGGTGTGAGGGGTCCAGAATGATTTTGCCAGCTCTTTTGCTCACTCTGGATGAGTACAGTTCTTGGAGAGTGGGGAGGGTTGTACCAGTGATTCGCTCAGTAGTCCGGACTCTCCGCTTCAGTCTTCTAAGGTCTGATTTGGTAGCTGAGCTGAACCAGACAGTTATAGAAGTGCAGAGGACGGATTCAGTGACTGCAGAGTAGAGCTGTATCAGCAGCTCCTGTGGCAGGTTGAACTTCCTCAGCTGGCGAAGGAAGTACAGACACTGCTGTCTTGACTGCGGAGTCTATGTGGAACTCCCACTTCAGGTCCTGATAGATGGTGGTGCCCAGGAACTTGAATGACTCCACTGTTGTTACAGTGCTGTCCATGATGGTGAGTGGAGGGAGTGCAGGGGGGTTCCTCCTAGGGGTGTATTGGTTCAAATTACTCCCGATTCGGTTTGTATCACAGTTAAGTCACCGTTTCAGTACGGTTCGGTTAGGGTTATTGCTATGTTTAGGGAAAAAAGGACTATACTGTCAAAGAAAAATAAAGAAAATGAGAACAAATAATCTAACTACAAGCAACAGCACAAATAAATACAATAGAGCAAAGATACAAATATAATGAACAGTGCTTTTCAGGTTTTTTAGGTAGGTCTAACATTAGTTTTTAGGTACAGAAATTGAAGTAATCAAAAGTAAAATAACATTGCATATTTGACTGTATATATGAAAGATTAATCCTTATTAAAGTTACAATCAAGATCCTATCAAGAGCATGCAGTGAGTGATTTCCTTGTCTTTTGTTGTTTGATTAACATTAAAAACTTGACAATGCACGGATCCAGTACACTGATACTGTACGTTCAGCTGACTATGTCTGCTAAGATACTCGCCAAGACAGGCATGTTATAATTTGTGTGTGAATTTGTCTGTTCAAGCACAAGACTCTATATTTGCACGCTCTCTGAGACACGAGTTTGGCGCTTCGGATGAGCGCACACACACACATCTTCCCACTGTACGCGCAAGTACTCATTTGCATCTGGCTCTTGATTGTTTAAACTGGCAAGGCTTGATGAGTTTAGTTTAAACAGATAGCAATGTGTGCTGTTCAGGTCTCACCTGTGCACATGTGCTATCAACACCCGGGTGATGACGGCATAACTGACTGGTCATATTCCAGCAGCACTCGCATTGAACAAAGTATACAATGAGTGACTGGTTTATCCACGTTTTTTTTTTTTTTTTTTTTTTTCGTTGCTGTTGTTGTAATGTATTGGGAAGCCAGAATACGTATCCATCGACAGAAACATATATTAGCCGAACTCTGTCTGTTTAATGTGTTGTTATTTTTAAGAAGCCATATTACAGATGCGTTGTCAGATTTAAGTTGAACCGCGGTGCAAGTGCGTTCTGATCCATGGGTGGCGAACGGTACGGTTAGTTTTTTTTACCGAGAACCGTTACACCCCTAGTTCCTCCTGAAGTCCACTATCATCTCCACTGTTTTGAGCGTGTTCAGCTCCAGGTTGTTTTAACTGCACTAGACAGCCAGCTCTTTAACCTGCCACAGGTCTCTTAATCATTTAGTCCTGTAATTTTGGGTTTCTTTGGGATGGGGATGATAGTGGAGCGTTTGAAGCAGGCACGGACTTCGCACAGCTCCAGTGATATGTTGAAGATCTGTGTGAAGATGGGGGCCAGCTGGTCAGCACAGGTTTTCAGACAGGCTGGTGTAACACCGTCTGGGCCTGGTGTTTTCCTTCTCTTCTGTTTCCGGAAGACCTGACACACATCTTTTTCGCAGACCTGAAGTGCAGATGTGGGGGAGAGGGGGGTTGCTGGAGGTGTTAATCGATCCATGGAGAGAAGGTCAGAATGGGTGTGGGGTGTGAGACAGGGTTTTTCAAATCTGCAATAAAACTAATTCAAATCGTCGGCCAGTTGTTGATTCTCTACAGTGCTGGGGGATGGTGTCTTGTGCTTTGTGATGTCTTTCGGTCCTTTCCATACTGATGCAGGGTCATTGGCAGAAAACTGGTTTTCCAGCTTTTTGGAGTAGCTTCTCTTAGCCACGCTGATCTCCTTTGTCAGTGTGTTTTTGGCCTGTTTATACAAGATTCTGACCCCACTCCTGTAGGCATCCTCTTTTTTTTTTAGTTTTGCTGTGTACCATGGTTTGTCACTAGCTTCGTTTCCATTACCCTTCAAATTGCGCAAATTGAAATTGCGAATTGAAAATACGCCTGTTGGAAACGCGTCAATTTAGAAAAAATTCCCATATATCGCAAAAAAGTTTTTACGCTCGCATGAGGTGCTTTTTCAGGCAATTCGAAAAAGGAATATTTCGCAAAATTGCAATGGAAACGTTTTTTTGCATTTAAAGGTCACATGGCATACGTAAAAATTCATATGATCATTCCGCAATGTAATATAACCTCCAAGAAACACTTCATATGTGGCTGCTCTCAAATATAAGGGGCTTTCCCTGCCATTAATTCTTAGACTATTTACACTGCACACGTCTACGGCGCGTTACGGCTCCAAAACGGCCACCGGAGCTGATCGCGGCCACTCTAGTCAACGCTTGTGTTACCAGTCACGCCACGGCACGTCCCAGAAGCTGCTCTCCGCGCTGCTTCTGTCAAGATACACGCATACGCCTCCTTCGATTAAATATAATGGCTAGTGTAGCCAAAATCCGTTGCCATGACTTATCGCGAGAGGAAAAATTTACTTTTTTGTTGCATAACATCAGTTGATAGAAACGTCATCATGTATGTTAAATAAGTCCTAGTACGAATATACATATCCTCACTGAAACAGATGTATGATGTTACAGTTTCTGTGAATTCATCCATATTGGTGGCAGCAGCTTCAAAAACACTCCAGTCAGTCCAGTCGAAGCAGGCTTGTAAATCAAGCAGGCTTGAAAGACCAGGGGCCAGTTGCATAAACATAGCCACTATGTTAAGACTGTGAATAGTTTCATCAACTAGTAGCTAGCCAAGAGGTAATCAGACTTACTTTTTGGATTCAAATTAGACCATTCTCCCTTTTTATAACTGATTTTAAAATGTTATGACCAGTCTTAAAGAATAAAAATTAGATGACTAACTTTTTAAGACTAGTCTAAGCGGTTTATATTCTGTGATTCTGTGATCAGTTCGACATCAGTGGTTGCAGAAATAAATAAAAAAACGTGTCTAATGTCTGTCTGTTCTATAGGTTGTATCAGGCCGTGAAGCTGCTTTACTCTTTTGGGATCTACATCACTTATGCGCTGCAGTTCTACGTGTCAGCAGAGATCCTGATCCCACCGGCGGTGGCGTGCTGCGGTCCCAGATGGGCATTGATGGTGGACCTCAGCATCCGCGCAAATTAGACCATTCTCCCTTTTTATAACTGATTTTAAAATGTTATGACCAGTCTTAAAGAATAAAAATTAGATGACTAACTTTTTAAGACTAGTCTAAGCGGTTTATATTCTGTGATTCTGTGATCAGTTCGACATCAGTGGTTGCAGAAATAAATAAAAAAACGTGTCTAATGTCTGTCTGTTCTATAGGTTGTATCAGGCCGTGAAGCTGCTTTACTCTTTTGGGATCTACATCACTTATGCGCTGCAGTTCTACGTGTCAGCAGAGATCCTGATCCCACCGGCGGTGGCGTGCTGCGGTCCCAGATGGGCATTGATGGTGGACCTCAGCATCCGCGTGGCTCTCGTAGGCCTCACATGTAAGTCGTGCTGCAACAAAACACCTTAAAACAACCAAAAACCTCTTCACTCCAGCAGTCTTTCAGCTAAAACCATCAGCCGTTGAGCCGCTTGCGTCAAAAGTCAGGAGCGTTTTCAATGGCTCATTTTCTTCTGCACGCGTTCATGCACGTGTGGAATTGTGGCTCAAGATTGTTCAGCCACTTCACAGAACATTTGTCATTGTTAGAAGTCTATTTTTACCTTTTGTCACTTTTTCTGAAATAAGCCGGACCTTGAACACAACTGCTAATGTTTTCCGCATGTGACTCAGCCGTGCGATAGATGTTCAGATGGGGTGCTGGAAATTAGGTTTGTGTTTTGGTTGCACGAAGTAGGTGGGTCGCATAGTGTGGTTGGATCGTGAACATGAATGTGTGCCTCTTTATCTGTAAATGAAGGAAATCATGCCTTCTCTTTTTAAAAATTGTCGTGAATGGCACACGTGCTCAACCAGATCACTCTACTTACAGCACAACAGCCTCTTCCTAGGCGTTTAAATATATTTTTAGAAATATCAAAGGTTAGTCCCTTGTTTTTAGTGGTTGTATTGATTTCCCTTCAAACGTGAGGTTGTTAAACCCTGTTTGAGACATGAGCAGCAGCTGATAGTGTTTTCTTCACTAGGAGGCAGTCTTGAGCACTCCTTCATTTTGTTAACACGGATCCCACTTACATGAGCAGCCTATTAATCTTAATATACTTTACTTAATCTCAGGTGTCACATGAGGACCAAACATGTAGACCAAACTAATGCATGTTACTGCTAGGTTTCATTTTCATAATTCATCGTTTACCCAATATTTCTTTACACCACTTTTCTGTCTTAAAGTTTTGAGTAAAACTTCTGTCAAGAACATATAATAATATATTTTAAAAAATATGAAAACATGCACAAATCATTTAGATGGTAGAATATATTCATATGATTCTCATACTCACCAAGGCTGCATTTGTTTGATTTAAATTATAGTAAAAACAGTAATACTGTGACATATTGTTGCAATTTAAAACAACTGTTTTCTATATTTAGAAATAGGTTTTAAAATATAACTTATTACGGTCAAGGCTAAGCTGAATTATATAGAATATAAAAATAAAAAAGGTATTTTTACCTCACAATTCTGAGTTTATGTCTCACAACTCTCACAATTAATTTTTTTTCTCAGAATTTTGAGATGTAAACTCTATCTTTATGTATATCCCACAATTCTGACTTTTTTTGTAAAAATTCTGAGAAAATATGTCAGATTTGCAACAAAAAAATCCGAATTCTGAGATAAAAGTCTCCATTACCTTTTTTTTTTGTGTGTGTGGCAAAAATAGAATAGAATTACTCCGGTCTTTAGCATCACGGTAATCATGGTAAAACCCAAAGTTTTGAACAAAAGTGCAATTTCTATATATTTTATTTATTATTTTGTTCGATTTTTGGGGTAAAATATGACCCAAACATGTTCTTGACAGGTTTCGGGAAATTTACTTTTGTACTTCTATTATCTGATAATGTGTAGCATGCCTGGAAAAATATTTGTTAATGGTTTGAAAAGCACTGTATGAAGAACTAGATAAATCAATATGCTTCTAGTGTTTCTGTGTTGTTGCTTGTGTCGGCCTAGTAGCTTTGAACTGGTTTAAAGCAGAAACATTAAAGCAGTATTCGCAGGGACCATTTCAGCGGTCATGTTAATGGATTTCAAGCGTGGAGGGAAAATTGTCAGCATTGTGGTGTTGGCATGGAGTCGGATGTGCAGCTGCGAGATTATATTTGGTTATTAGTTAAATTGAGCATTGTAAACATTGTTTTTTTGCAATCTCCCATGTGATAATGTCACTGGTGACATGGGCAGCAGGGGCCTTTCGAGTTTAAATCGCCCAAGGCATTGTGCTTGATGTTTTCATTTGACTTTTTGAGAATAGAAGTGAATGAAAATGTCATGTGATGCATTAGCTGTGATGTGAAATGTAATGAATGTTTTTTCATACATGACCCAGTGTGAACACGTGTGATATTAGTGGATATTACTAAAGGACAATAACATAAATCCCACACCTTAAACAACTTGAGGGTCAGTAAATGATGACCGAATTTTCATTTTTGGGTAAGTTTGTGTGCAGCTCTTTTTCCTTATTATCAGTTACTGGGTGTAAGGCTTGATTGTGGGTTGGTCAGCTTTCTGAATATTAATCACACTGATTCACACGGGATGAGTCTCTGAGGTGAAGATGCCATCAAAGCACCTTCACAGTTCATCACACTTTATGTCGGGCAGTTACAAATGGGCATGTCCAGGAGTGCCTAATCAAAGCTTGTGCTGACCGCAATCTGTTGTCATTTCCTCAGAATGATACTTTGACAGAGTGCTGGACGCTCCACTAACCATTTAGTTCAGACGGTCTTCAGCTACCAGACATTTTTAGCCATTCTTCACGCCCTCCATTTGAATGTCACTGACTTCGGGTCAAAATTGTGGAGCCAACAAATACAGTTAAGTTGACAGTCCTTTCTGTCACAGTTGTCATAGTGTGTACCTCTGTCAGATTCTTTTTTTTATCTCTGCAAAAAATACTATTTTCTTAATCGGTTGTTGTGTCTTGTTTTTAAAACATGTTATAGGTACTTGAAGCAAAACTGCATAAAATTGGTATTTTTATAGTATAATTGTCATTGTGATTATATTTATTTTGTTTTTAAAAGCGAATTATTTAAAAAATGTAGTACCATTCAAAAGTTTGTTGTCAGTAAGATTTAAAAGAATTTTTTTTAGAAAGAATACTTCTATTCAGCAAGGATGCATTCAATTGATCAAAAGTGACATTTATAATCTTACAAAAGATTCATCTAAGAATCCCAGTAGCCCCTTACTGCAGAACACAAGATCCAGGGGGCGTGGTTGGATCCACATCTAGGGGGTGGAGATTGGTAGGTTTAGGGGTGGAGATGGGTGGGTTTAGGGATCAGGGGGTGGAGACGGGTAGGTTTAGGTATATGTAAGATGGGATGAGTTGGATCGGGATCCAACCACGCCCCCTGGATCTTGTGTTCTGCACTGAGGACCATCTCAAGAATCCTAAAAAATGTATCACAGTTTCCACAAAAATAGTAAGCAGCACAACTGTTTGCAACAGTGATAATAATCAGAAATGTTTCTTGAGCAGCATATTATGATTTCTGAAAGATCATGTGACATTGAAGACTGGAGTAATGATGCTGAAAATACAGCCTTGCGTCACAGAAATAAATTACATTATAAAATCTATTCAAATGGTAAATAGTTATTTTAAATAAATAACTAAAAATATTTTATAATATTACTGTTTTTAATGTATTTTTGATTCAATAAATGTAAATTTGTTGAGTTGTTTAAAATCTTGCAGACCCCAAACTTTTAAATGGTAGTGTACATTAAAAAAGCAGTTCAGTATTGTTACTTTTTAAAACACAGGACATATTTAGAGTCATTAAATATTCCATATGAAACATAAATACGACAAGGATTTTTTTTTACTTTCTAGATTTAAATTAGAGGTTTTTGTCTTTTTTTTATCATGAATGCTATTTTTTTTAATGGGTCATTGAGCCATAAATGCAACCAAATTTCTTGATGTTTATGCCTAAAACAAGACCAATCAATCAATGGGGGAAAAAACAAACTTAATTCAAGATATATAGACCCTTTTAGGGCCGACGTCACAATTACGTCACCGTGCTAGCTGGAGGCAATACAAGGGGGAAACTGGAGGCGACCAATTCAAACCAGCGCAGATTCAGCTACATAAGGAGCTTAAAATAGCGTCTTATTGTGATGTTGGGTGCCAGAATCGACGTAGTAGAGGCTCCAATTTAACATTTTAAAGCATACCTGCTGCCACTGCCAGACAAAAAACCGACGACAGCTGTGGTTAAATGCGATAAAACGAGCGGACTGGACAGAAACGATAGTCAAAAATGCTTGCGTTTGCAGCGCACACTTCTTGTCAGAAAAGGTTAAATAAAGAATTGTCTTTTGTTGTTATGGATTATGGTTTGTGTTGCGCATCTAAAGATTTCTTATGCATCTCACGACTATGTCGCGTATGAAATAATGTCTGTGTGCATGTGTGTAAAACAACAAACTGACGATTTATATGCTTAATGATCTGTAATTGTATATACATTGTTGTGATTGATTGTGGCTGGAATTTTTAAGAACTTGGTAAGAAAAAAATAATCAAAATTAGTTTCTGGAATTTTTATTTCTAGAAAATATTCACATCTTAATTTAAATGTACTCTATGTAAGTAAAGGTAGGTAATGTCACTGTAAACTTACATTATTTACAGGAGGTACAGTGGGTACGGAAAGTATTCAGACCCCCTTAAATTTTTCACTCTTTGTTATATTGCAGCCATTTGCTAAAATCATTTAAGTTAATTTTTTTTCCTCATTAATGTACACACAGCACCCCATATTGACAGAAAAACACAGAATTGTTGACATTTTTGCAGATTTATTAAAAAAGAAAAACTAAAATATCACATGGTCCTAAGTATTCAGACACTTTTACTAACAGAAAAAGGGTCTATACATTGACACAATTATTAGTATGCAAATTTTGTCTTGTTTTAAGGATGTTTACATAATTTTACTGGAAAAAAGGATAAAAATCCTGAAATTAAATAACAAAAAATGAATTCATTTATTAATTTTTTTTATTTTTGTGTGTGTAATATGTGCCGTATTTTAAAGGTCCCATATTGTCAAAACTGAAATTTCCTGACTTTTTTCACGATAACTGAGGTCTAGGGGCTATTTAACTACCATATAAGTTTCAAAACAGTCAGTCCACAGTAAAATGCACACAGCCTGCATAAAGTAGCTGTGATTTTTCACGAACCGTTGTGACTTCCGTAAAAAGTTGACATCAGAACTACACAGTCAGTATATATAAATCGTCAGTTTGTTGTTTTACACAAATGCACACAGACATTTTCATACAGGACATAGTCGTGACTCGTGAGATGCAAGAAACATAGACCTATGGCAAGAAATCTGTAGACGCGCCCATAACAACAAAAGACAATACTTTATTGAATAAACTTTCTTATTGCAACAACCCTCGATACCTCAGTCTTTGTTTTTTCCAACTTTTGTTCTGGTTTGCAGTTTCGCTGGAAGTTTTCAGTCCATTGGGATGATCTCAGTGTAAGCATAGAATAAAGTACAGCATTCTTCTGTCTGCTCAGCAATTTGCATCAATATTCACTCTGTAGCATTAGAGTCTTAACTCCCTTCCTTCCTTTTTTAATTCGGAATTCAAAATCAAACACTGGAGGCTCTCTGCGTTGGCTCATTGAGGGCAGACAGGATGTGGTTGACAGTGCCTTTGTCTTGGAGATGAAGAGGGACCAAGAGTGTACAGCATGTGACATCTGATTCAAAGATCTCC
This sequence comes from Sinocyclocheilus rhinocerous, assembly GCF_001515625.1. Lineage (NCBI taxonomy): Eukaryota > Metazoa > Chordata > Actinopteri > Cypriniformes > Cyprinidae > Sinocyclocheilus > Sinocyclocheilus rhinocerous. The sequence continues at coordinate 190,389 of NW_015654511.1, forward strand.
AGAGAGAAGCTAGAGGGCTTCATCTAGGCCAGGGGTAGGCAAGTTCGGACCTAGAGAGCCGCAGTCCTGCAGAGTTCAGCTCCAACCCTGAAAAAAACTCACCTGCCTATAGCCTTAGTAATCCTGAAGACATTGATTAGCTTTCATTTTTAGGTGAACTATTCTTTTAACAAAACACAAAAGAATGACAGTCTTTGTTTAAATGAGAGATTCTTCAGCTTTGTAGGAAACTGTCCTGGTTTGTTCGGTTCAAACGCTGCAGAAGTAGGACGGATTGCTCATTGCTTCTAATCAAGCAGTTTAAAGATTGAAATGCCTTAAAGGAATATGCAGAGTGTAAAATCCCAGTTCACTTAAAAAAATCATCTGACACACACTGATAAAGTTTATTTTGCATGCTGTATCAGTTCTTATAAATTCATGAGCCGTTGCCAAGTTTGTGTTGCGATATTCTTTTTAAACAAGTTTAATTGCTTCAGTATTTCTGATAATCTCTTAAGACAAATTTTGGACTGTCAGGAAACTGTTCCTGTCTGATCTGATGTTTTATTTTCCTCTCTGTGCTTAGTTTTAGTTGTTCTGGTTTTGGTGTACAGAAAAAAAATGGATTAAAGACTTATTTGCCATTTTTCAGGCTCTCATGTTGTGATTTGATTTCAAACCAGACTTCAAAATAAAACACATACCAGCTTACCAATACATAAATGCTTTGCGAATGCTGCTTTCCTCTTTTCTCCTAATTAATCTTTTAGGCTCTATCATTCTTTACAATTTGATTTAATTGCCATGCAGATTCAAAGGAAAAGTGTGTTTTCCATTTCAGTAAGAGTAAGTGACACCAAGGCAGATATTCTGAGACAATAGCTAAAGGAAGTTATCTCCTCCACTTTCACCAGAACGAGAGCAGTTGCTGAAGCGTGGATGCAGCATTTATATTGTCTGCTCATCCCTCTTAAAGCTGAATAGTTTGGTTCTGGCTGTGTGCATTTCAGCTGAAGGCTAATTGACATGTCATGAGCGATTCTCTATAAGAGCTAATTAAACTCTTGGGGCTTGTGTTTTTGTATTGAAACATATTTGAGATGGAAATGACTTGATTTCTATCTTTGCATCTTTTTGAGTTCAATTATTTTTAGTTGATCGTGCAAATGCATGGTGTTTTGACATGGAAATGGCACAGGCTATATTATATACACTCTTTCCATAAAAGGGAATTTATTTATTTTTTAATAGCTTTAAAATTCTTTTATTATAACATTTTATTTATGTTGACATAGGGATGAATTTGAAACTATTTCATTACTTTGGTTTGAGTGGTGCCACTTTTGCAGTTTGCATTTGCATTTTTTTTTAAAGGAATTGTGAACCCAAAAATGAAACTTCTGTCGTCATCATGTCATCATACTCACCCTTATGTTGTTCCAAACCTGTATGCAATTCTTCTGTTGAACACAAAAATAGAATGTTGGTAACCAAACAGCTGACGGTAGCCACTGTGTTTATAGTATGGAAAAAATACTATGGAAGTCAATGGCTACCGTCAAATGTTTGGTGGTTACCAACATTATTCAAATTATCTTATTTTGTGTTCAACATAAGAGAGTCAGTCATACAGGTTTGGAACAACACGAGGGTGGGTAAAGGATGACAGAAGTTTCATTTTTGGGTGAACAATCCCTTTAAATCAGATGGATTCTGATTGGCTGCCAATGTTTTGGCAGCTGCGAAAAAATCATTCTGAAAGTGATTCCATCAATATTGTTATTATTGTGTGACTTTTTTGTCATAGACTCCCTATTGTCATAGAATTAGAACAATTAAATTAGAACGATTAAAACGTATTGTCTTTGGCATGAACAGCTCTTTTCTAATATCCCTGTAACTAACAGAAGTCATTGTTCTATAATGACATCATCCTTCAGGAAGTGACATCATTTGCAGTAGGAAAGCCAGAGCACAAACATCATTCTCTCAGTCAAACATTCCATCCTGTTTAATAAAGCAACAAATATCGATACAATGTAATTTCAGAAGTAGGTTCAAATAATTCCCTCATGTAAACTAATTATTAATATTGTAAAATATTTAATTACAATTTTTAAGTAGTTTTATATTTTCATATAATTTAAAATGTAATTTATTCCTGTGATGCAAAACTGAATTTTCAGCATCATTACTCCAGTCTTCAGTGTCACATGATCCTCCAGAATTCATTCTGATATGTTGATTTGCTGCTCAAGAAACATTTCTAATTATTATGTTATTTTTCAATGTTGAAAAAAAAAGTTGTGCTGCTTAATGTTTTTTTATGGAAACCTGAATCTTTTTTTTTTTCAGGATTATTTGTTAAAAAGATCAAAAGAAATAATCTTTTGTAATATTATAAATGTCTTTACTGTCACTTTTTATCAATTTAATGCATCCTTGGTAAATAAAAGTATTAATTTCTTAAAGGGGTCATATGATGTTGCTAAAAAGAACATTATTTTAAAACTACCAATTTTTTTAACAGTAGTGTGCATACAAAGTTCGAATTAGCAAAGTTTAAGTGCCGAGTTTGAATAGAGCATATTAATGGATTTATTTATTTATTTATTTTTAATAGAAACACTTCTTTAAATTTAAACAGAAAAATATTCATTTTTGTAGAGTTGCAGAGCTAAAAATTTACTACATAATGGCCCCAGATGTGACATTGCATTATCTTTCATGTTAGATGAGCATTTATTAAATGATCTGGCTCATTTTTCCTGTAATGCCCAGCAAAACAGACCAAAGAAAATGAAGTAACTAATACTTCCCTCTCCTCATATAGCCTCTTTCTGAAAGATTGAAACTGTCAATCAACTTGTTCACCTTAGAAACTAATGAGAGCTTCTCAAGGTCTTTTGATGTTGAGGCTGGGCTGTAATTGGTGTGTCAGTATAGGGACTATATAGTTGTATCTCTCCAGATGAATGAGCTTATAGATCTGCACATCCCTCCACACTCATCCATCACCCCAGCTGTATACAGTACTTAGATGAACCCCATAGGCCGGGGAAATGCACAGCAGGAGATAAAAAAGCAGCACACTGTTCGTCACGTCACCGCTTAGAAGTCAATCCAGTTTAAAACTATCAGACTGAGAAGAGACCATGGCCATGATGCGCTCCATCTATGTTTGCCAGTGTCTCAACTGAAGGATACTTGATCCGACTGCGGTTATAAAACATGCAGCAGTTAAGTGGTGGTTCTTGAAATCACGAAACCTTTTAAGAACATCAGTCACTCTACAAAAACAGACATGTGTATCATAAAGATAAAGCTATCATACGCCCTCTAAAAGTCACTAAGAAATGAGATCCTGCTATATTTAAGGCAACAAGATTATGTTAAGAACATAAGAGTAATCTAGCATTTGGCCTGAAAGGATGTTAAAGTCCCTAGTTTACCTCGTCCTTTGGCTCATGATCACTGACCTGGTTGTGTAAAGTGTTTTTCTTGCTGTTTGCTTTCAGATGAATGAGGTCTTATGAAAGTTGTTGTCCTGTTCATCTGTTGTGAGCCTTATTAATGTTTTTCCTTTATTGAGGTTGAAGAAAAGAGCACAGTGTGTAGACGTTAGATCATGCAACCAAGCTATTATGAATGGTACACAATACTATGTTACAAAAACCATTGAGCTGCATGTGTGCTGTCTGCTGCCAACATCCTCACTGTACAACCTCATAAGTGACTGATTTGAAATGCTCTACACAGGCAGCTACTTGCATGAAACACACAGCATACTTAAAGTTGCCCTATTATGCCCCTTTTTATAAATGTATAACAAGTCTCTGATGTCCCCAGAGTGTGTATGTGAAGTTTTAGCTCAAAATACCCCACAAATAATTTTTGTAGCTTGTTGAAATTGCCACTTTCAGGGTATGAGGCAAAACGTACCGTTTTTGTGTTTGTCCCTTTAAATGCAAATGAGCTGGTGCTCCCGCCTCCCTTTTCAGAAGAGGGCGGAGCTTCAAGAGCTCATGCTCCGGCATACCGGTGTTAGGGTTTAACTGGTGGACTTCACATTGCTTGCAAATGCAATTGTTAACTACCACATTCCTATTTACGATCATTCTTGTAGCACGTGAAGGCAGGCAGAGACAATGGTAGCTTTAGCAACATTAGCCTTACAGAGAGCCAAGAAGCTCTTTTGGAAAACAAAATATGACGCATGATGCATACTTTGTCTGGACGTTTGTGCACGTAGCGTTGGTATCGATCCCTTTTTCAGAAGCAACCTTTGCACAATTCCAGCGCTGAACTGACCCTTGTCTGTGAGGCAGGCCGGCGTAAAATAATTAGCACAAACATATAAGACTTTTCAGTTTTTTCCCAGGACATATCCTTCAAAAATGAAATTTAACGTGTTCTCAGCGGTCTATGATGACTCCTATGTTCGTTGGTGCATCCCGAAACACAACACTTGTAATGCCTCTTTGGCTCTGACATTGTATCTCCAGCAGCTACAGCAAGAAAACAGTAATGGCGGACTGCTGCTTCTCACTCAGGGCGGGGTCTATGCTAATAGGGCAGAGAGTGTCACAAATTGACGGGACTTTCCCGAGTATGACGTCATAATAGGGAGAAATCTGGAACCGCTTGTTTGGAGAGACCGTTTATGATTTATTGGGATTATAAAAAAATGAGTGGGTGGATTTTTACCATTATAGGCTGGTTGTTTTCACAC
>NW_015654511.1:195472-208993 GCF_001515625.1 Sinocyclocheilus rhinocerous
GTCTTCACGACATGGCTGCAGCGTCAGCAATACTTCAGCGAGAATAAAAGTTACGCCTTCTCTCTTTGCGTGAACATTTGGGAAGCGTTATGCAAATCTTCCGAGATCGTGACGTAGGTATGTGGGGGCGTGTTAGAACGAGCCGTTTTAGGTAGGCGTGGTTGACTCTTAACTTCTATAAAGAATATCTCTTTGGATTTGAGACTTTAGTCTTTGCAAATTTACAGATCTTCTTTATGCACCAAGAGCTTGTAACACTCCAAAGAGAAAGGAAAAATTGAAATCGCATCATATGACCCCTTTAAAGGAATAGTTCACCCCAAAATGTGAATGTTCTCACCCTCAGGCCATCCAAGATGTAGATGAGTTTGTTTCTTCATCAGAACAGATTTGGAGAAATGTAGCTTTACATCACTTGCTCAGCAATGGATCCTCTGCAGTGAATGGGTGCCGTCAGAATGAGAGTCCAACAGCTGATAAAAACATCACAATAATCCATAAGTAATGCACTCCACTCCACTCCATCAATGAACATCCTGTGAAGTGAAAAGCTGTGTGTTTGTAAGAAACAAATCCATCATTAAAACATTTTAACTTTAAGCAGTAAGCAGTAGCTCATTATCATTTAAAGAGACATGCACCGAACAGCTCGCTGTGAACAGAGCTGTTTTTGACCAGGTAAAATGGGTGTTGTTTTACACAACATGTTGCAGACATTTCATGAAGATGCTAAAGAATCATAACAACTTGTGGAAAATGGGCATCCGACATCCCCTTTAAAATCCGTCTTAAGGCTGGAATGCACTACACAACTTTTGCCCCGATTTTCCCGATTTGGATAAGTTGACGCTAGTTGCTGAAAGTCAGAGCCAGTCTGCAGATTTTTTGACACATTTCATAGAAAATCGCGTAGTGTATGATGGTCACAGACTTTGATTTTTTTAGTTTCAGATTATGATTCCATCCAGTTGGATGATTTCAAACGTGTGATATTTGCAGCCGAGTTTAGAACACGTTGTTTTCATTTGTCACGTGTCTCCTAGCAACAAGGCACACGTTTCTGCATGAGTTTGTTGATGACTTTAAAGTCTGGTAGTGTATGATCCTCAGTCATTTAGTGTACGATGGCCAGTTTTCCTCTGTGACTATTTGGTAAGTGAATACCTGTATGATCTGTTCAGGTTTTAAAGGTTGTGTAGTGTATTCCAGCCTTTAAGAGACATTTGATAGCTGAAAGACATAGTTCACCCAAAAATAAAAAAATATATATAATCATTTACTCACCCTTGTGACGAATTTCTTCTGTGGAACTCAAAAGAAGATGTTTTGCTGAAGGTTTGCTGAACTATGAGGCTCCACGTGTGAAATGCGGAAGAAAAAATAGATTGTAATTATTAATTTGTTCCCTTGTTTAAGGTAAATTTGTAACCATTTTGTACTAATCTGTTGCATCATTTTAATTTAGTTAATTCATGTGATGTGTGGGGCTCCGTACCAAAATGTTTTTTGTCCAAACAATGTAAATCAGTGGCCTCCAAAACCATTTTCTCTTTAACTGTATAGAAAACCATTAAAGCATTCCTCATAACTTCTTTCATGCGAAAGAATGCGAGTAAATTATGACACAATTTTCACTTTTGGGTGAACTATCCATTTAAGGAGCCTATAATGCCCTTCTGTCTAATTTTGTCTAGACAGAGCCAGGATTTAGAACAGAGCCACAACACAGTGTGTTGCATTTAAAACAACTTTATGTGGCCTAACCTCTGCATTTATCTGATTAATATTTGCATGCGATTGTCAAAACATGCATTTCACAGTTTGTTTAACTTTGCACTTTATGTGTAAACCACCTGTAAATTCCACTTTTTTGAGTGTGTTATGGAGGGGATGTATAAAGCAAGTGTCCTGTTTGAAAGCTGCAGAGATGCCAAAGGCAAAACAGAAAGCTAAATCCCAAGAACTCTCTCTCATAAAGCTTAATATCCGATGTTTAAAATAACCAAGACATTTAAGAGGTATTGTCCTGCAGTAGCCAAGTGTGCCAGTGTAATGGACCGTAAAAATAAGAGATGAATAATAAAAAATGGATCATGGATATGCATAGTTGAGCATCTATAACTGCAGACGAGGCCATGTCTCAGTGTTTCCGTTTGCTGTATAAAATGTTTTTGGTTTTTTTTGTGTGTTGTTTTTGTTGTAAAGATATTGTTATGACATTATCGGCATGTAATTGGTGTGTCAAATGCAAAAAAACGAGTTTCCTAAATGTCAAAAGAAAGAAAAACTAAATCTTGTGTGTGTCAGCATGCATGCATATGCAACTTGTAAGATGTGACAACGTGATTAATATTCATGAACCCAGCAGATAATAATAGTAGTAGTAGTAGTAGTATCTTTTAATAATAATTACTATTACCTATGACCAACAATATCTTAAACACCACCACCAGTCCTAAGTTCAGTTAAAATGACAAATATGCATTCATTCATGGTTACCAAGTTTTAGTTCTAATCACTAGTTCTATCATTAAATAGATTGCTTAATTGTCATAATATCATAATATAATGCTTGATTGGCTAAAGTTAAGAGTGCACATTCAGTTATTTAAGAAGCTGTTCCATTTTACAAAGATAAGCTGATTGGGTGGAAATTATATTGCCAAGGTGTGCATAGAGGGTTGCTGTGTAGTCCTTACAAGTATGTGGTATGCATGTGGCAGGCACATACATGTTAGGCTCTGTTCACACTTAGTGTCTTTTTTGAAGCTGTCAGCATCTGTTTTACATTATAATCCTATGGAGTAAACCATGTTTTCAAAAAAGTCCCGTGTGCTTTTTAAAATGCCACCGTCGGCGTCTTTTTCTGCAGCTCACAGAGTCTTTTCAAGTTGAAAAAAGTTCAACTTTTCTGGGAAAAAAAAACGCCCTACGTCAAGTGCCTTTTTGACAGCTGACCAATGACAAGCGAGTAGCGAGACCAGTCATTTCCATAACAACAAGAACAACAAGAAAAAATGGAGAAGGTGCCGGTAGATAGACTTATCGTACTAGTTTAGTCTTGCCGCAAACCGTGCATCATCCAACCGGAGCTGCTGGACTAAATTGTTGTAAGCACCATACTGTTTCCTTCCCTGTATTATGTCGTGCACCCACAAACATTGTTGTGAACCGACATTCTCCTCCCCGTTAACTTCAAAAGCCAACGCAAGAGCCAACTTCCTCTTTCTCTACATTTCTGCACCACACAGCACTACTGTTGCAGCTGTTGTTATAGCAACAAAAGTCGCCCTCGGCTGCTATTTGTAACCAAAATGCTGCCAGGTTTTTTTTTTTACTACAAAAATGCCCTTGTCAACTTTTTCTTGTCAAAAACAATGCCAAGTGTGAACATGCCCTTACTCTGTTCAAAATACATGCTCCATTCATACTGTTATTACAACAGTGACATATGTTTCCTCCTCATCGTATTTATACCAGCTGCAATACTCAGAAAAAAGCATCCTGTAAAGGTCATGCTATGCTAGCAAAACAGCTCTTCAGAGTTAAAAATCCTTTCAGGCTTTAATGCTGTTTTAAGGCATTTTGCATTCAAACAGTATTGTTGGAGTACGGTTAGAGCTTAGCGTTCTGAGTTGTTTAATTCTGTAAGTGTGTCTTGCTTTGATTTACTGAGGCGAGGAAGCTGTCTGTCTTTCATTTGTTTAAGACTTTGCAAAGAATCCCCTCTGCCTGAATCATGTTTGGATGAATTAAGTGCAGAAAGTTCCTCTGTTTGCTTTGCTCCCCAATGGTTCAGTTCGGAATTTGTCCTGAAGAAAGCCGTAGGAATGAAGTGGGCGTGTGACACAAATTAACCATCAAACCATTTGTGCTTCCTATAAATCCTCCATTCTCACAGTGGAGTGCCTGTTCAAAATCAACTTCACAGAAGAAAAGACGAGAGCGGGATTACTGTGCTTCCAAGGGTGCGAGCGTGCCCGTGTGCGCTCTTAATGGAAAGTGGATTGGACAGTGCGTGAGCCCCCTCTGGTCCTGTACTTTTTCCGGGAGTGCAGTGCTACCGTTGACAGCACACTGACACATGAGCACCAGGGCATTCTGACTGCACCGTGTTCCTCTACTTTACCTCAGGAGCTGCTGAAATTGACCTCGCGCAGCCCCAGGGAGGCTCCAAACCTGCTTCCTTCAGTCCTGCTGAAACAAAAGGAGACACCTGAACCATGCGGCTCCAAAGGTCTCTGAAAATGCCATCCAGTAAAGAGTGAAGGTCTTCAGAAAATTTTGAGCATGATGATAAATACTCAGATTCACTAAACTCACATATGCATTGATGAGATGGTACATGCAGACCTGCCATTGCGTTCCTAGAGTATTTTTGGAGCTAAGATCAACTCATATTATAAGTTAAAATGACATTATAGTCTCAGCGTCATTATCTCTCCTCATTCTGACCATAGTGATTTTCTTCTCTGCCATAAGAAGAAACACACTATTTTTCATGGCTAATACCACAGTGTTCATGACACTAACTGTCCTGGACATTGTAATGAGGCGTTATGCTGTGTTCCCTCCCATCTTTGAAGGCTCTTTTATTACGAACAACATATTCCATGTGCTTCTCTGTCCCTCTGACAGTGTAATAGTTGCTCATTTTGAAATGTTGCTGAGAAATAAATAGCTACTCTGTGATTGATATGTCTGAGATTAACTTATTAATTTTGTATAAATGACAACAGGCCTTCTTAATGGACTGAAAACATCTATTGAGAACATCTCAATGGACTTGCTACTGGCAATATGCATGTATTTATTTCTCTATTTATTTTTGCAAGAATGGGCAAAGGTCTTGATATACATTTTCCTCACATTAGAATGATCCTTTTGTGCAGCCAGTCTGTAATAACGTAATAGGCAACTCTTTTGACGCGTAATACGGAACAACATGATTTATATAAATGCTGGCTCACGTTTTTGAGGAGCACATGTTAAAACATGATTCTGACTTCTCATGTGAAGCGTAAGCAGCGAGTCATCCAGACGCATCGATCACATCGCCAGCATCAAACTTTCATTAAAGAGATGCAGGCCTGTGTTGCGTCCAACAACAGCTGCCTACTGTTTGTGTTGTTGCGCTTTGTGATCTTCAGAAGACAGAAATTTATAAATTGAGTTAAAAAATTTTAGGATATTTCATCCATGGAGATTCGCAGTGTTTCAAGTTACTTTTCATTGACGCAAACCTTCATTACTGCTCAAATACAGGCCGCCGCATCAGTCTCCTGACAATGAACCCGTGATGATCCTCTATTTATATTTCAAACAATCATTGTCTGACAGTCAAGAATTGTTCACAAGGGAATAATGGGTAATTTGTCACAGCATCTGCGCTCCCCTCTGTAGTTTTGTCACAGTCCACCTCTAGAAATCTTCACATGGCAGAAGGGGAATTTGCCCTGTGTGCGAATGTAAATTGGATTGTTATTAAATTATCTCACTTGTGTGGTCCGAATACGCCGAAACTTTTAAAGCATAAAATAAACAAATTAGCCTGGCCATGCTCCAAATTCAACTAACCAATGTTCTGGTCATCAGAGATGGGAAGAGATGTGTTGTCAAAGGCAAAACGCTTAATGTAGACTCCCATCGCTTTGACCCGATGTCTCTGAGTGCTGGGAAGTGCAAATAAGCCCATATGTCTTCTGTGTTTACAACTGTGAAATGGGGCCCTGAGGTTCGCTGCGTTTGGTAATTAAGAGACTAAGGATATGTAACATATATGGCGCTTTTCCACTGCATGGTACGGCACGGTACGGCTCCGTACGGTTCACTTTTGGGGGGTTTTCCACTGGGTACAGTACCTGGTACCTGGTACTTTTTTTAGTACCACCTCGGTTGGGGTTCCAAGCGTACCGTACCGTTACCAAAACGTGACGTATAAACTCTGCTGATCACGGATTGGCCGGAGAGAATCATCGCTACCTGCGTCACTGAACTTGCTCTTCAGTCCTGCTGAAACAAAAGGAGGCACCTGAACCATGCGGCTCCAAAGGTCTCTGAAAATGCCATCCAGTAAAGAGTGAAGGTCTTCAGAACTACTTATATGGACTCGCGTGATACTGTGCTCGATTTGACCTTTAATCATTTATAGAGACCCACTTATTGTTCCTTACATCTGACCTTTTACTGTATATACTTGTACTTAACATTTGTCACCTGGTAAGTGAGGGATAATGTACAGTCAGATTTTAGGTTATAATCACTTAATGTCAAGCATGGCTACACAATTTAGTGGGAAAAAATCGAATTGAGTAATAGTAAGAAGAAGAAGAAGAATGATGAATTTTTTTATTATTAAATAAAAAATATAACAATTACTAAATATAAACTAAATAAGAAATATTACTGTTGTAATATTTCACTGTAAAATTAAAAAAAAAGATTTTTAAAGAAAATAATATTATTTTATTTTATAAATATAAAATTTCAATACTAATAGTTATGGTTGTCTTCATTTTTAAACATTAAGCCATCGAACTTTTTATTTTGACTGAAAACTGCAGGGCACCAATAAAGTTTGTTTTTGTTGATTGAAGCTCTTATTACGAGGATGGGAAGATGGTTGGTGCATGTTGCATTCCCAGATGAGTGTTAAAACAACCTAAACTCACGTGGAGCAACATTTACTGTGAACTGAGGAGCTGCAAACACAAGCCTCATGAGAAAGAACACAGTCCCACGCTTCACTCGGAAATACGCAGCCTTTGCCATTTGAGCATTTTGAGTACAGGTGCATCTCAATAAATTAGAATGTCGTGGAAAAGTTCATTTATTTCAGTAATTCAACTCAAATTGTGAAACTCGTGTATTAAATAAATTCAATGCACACAGACTGAAGTAGTTTAAGTCTTTGGTTCTTTTAATTGTGATGATTTTGGCTCACATTTAACAAAAACCCACCAATTCACTATCTCAACAAATTAGAATATGGTGACATGCCAATCAGCTAATCAACTCAAAACACCTGCAAAGGTTTCCTGAGCCTTCAAAATGGTCTCTCAGTTTGGTTCACTAGGCTACACAATCATGGGGAAGACTGCTGATCTGACAGTTGTCCAGAAGACAATCATTGACACCCTTCACAAGGAGGGTAAGCCACAAACATTCATTGCCAAAGAAGCTGGCTGTTCACAGAGTGCTGTATCCAAGCATGTTAACAGAAAGTTGAGTGGAAGGAAAAAGTGTGGAAGAAAAAGATGCACAACCAACCGAGAGAACCACAGCCATATGAAGATTGTCAAGCAAAATCGATTCAAGAATTTGAATGAACTTCACAAGCCATTCTAAAGCGATACTAAACTGCAGTGGAAACGCAAACCGAGCCGAACCGAGCCGTGCCGTACCGTACTGAGCCGTACCGAGCCGAGTCGTACCACGCAGTGGAAAAGCGCCATTATATAGCCTTGAATATTGTTGCCTTGAGACTGATTTTAGCTCATCGCTGGTCCTGTAGTGTTGTTTGCGTTGTAGGATCTCGTAATGTTACCACCAAGGCTTATAATCACCAGACAGGCTGTTCGTTGTTTATTGCCTTCTCTAAATGTGGTTATGAGTATAAAGATATACATCCTGAAATATCGTTCAGTACTTTCAATAATGATGTTGTTTCAAGGGAATCAATCCTGTTTTTAACTAATGCATTTACATGAAATAAAGGCAAAATTATATAAAACTAGACATTATAAGGGGTTCATGTGATGTGACAATTGTTTTTAGTCTATTTAAATAAAAAATTGTTATAAAATGATCATTTTCTGTAATAAATAAATGCCAAATTGATGTTAATAAATGCTCAACTTTTTTTAATATACTTTTTTGAAATAAATTAATACTTCTATTCAGCAAGGTTGCATTAAATTGATCAATAAAGATGTTTGTTTGTTTTATTTATTTATTTTGCTGTTATTTTTAACTAGGGCTGGGTATCGAGTTCGATACTTTTTAGGCACCGTAACTTTATATAGTGTGTATTCCGCAAATATCTTTCGCAGCACAACATTGACAATAACAGTAAATATTAAAATTATTTCTGAAGGATCATGTAACACTGAAGACTGGAGTAATGATGCTGGAGTAATGAAGAGTTATTTTAAATTATAATAATATTTCATAATGTTACAGTTTTTACTGTATTTTTGAAGAAAATACTGCTTGAGGGAGCATAAAATTCCTTTTAAAAAAACATAAAAACCCTATTAACCCCAAACTTTTGAATGATAGTCTAAACCATATTTATATTATTAGTAGTCTAATAATTTGCAATTTAGACCTATTAATTTTTATTTTTTTTTAATGCAATAACATCTAATTTTATCTTAAGAAATTGGGGAAACGCCTAATAGAGTTATCTGTATTGGTTTCTGTGATTCTGACCTTGATAAATAGATACCCCATAAACATAACATAAACAGGTGAACACATTTTATTTCAATAGTATAATTTATATTATTTTAATAATAACATATGTATATATTGTTATTAAACATTGAATGTCACCTTAAATTATGCAGTATGCTGTGGAAAAGTGTGCTATTAATTTTATAAGCAACTTGGCTTATAAAACAGGAAAAATAGACCTGATCACAGCATCATGGCGGGTTACACATGAGCATTCATTTTCTTCAGCAAGAGTAAAAGTCTAGTCTGCTTATGCCATTTTAAACCCTATGGCAAATGTGCTTGATATGCGCTGGATCTGATAATGAATTTCATACTGTGCTGAGCCTGTAAAACTGTGCTCTGGGGTTAAATATAATTAATGGGGAATGATGTCCGTTGCAAACAGATTTTATATCTTCTGTAGTTTGACACCTTTTTCGCTTGACACTTTTTGAGTTTCTCTAAAGGTCTGATAGTAGGCTTCTCTCATGTTCTTCCATAAATAAATCAATTTGCCTCTAAGCACAGTTGTCAAAGTTGCTGTGCGTGCAAATCAAATGCTTGCTGTGTGAGAAGTGCCTTTATAAAAATAGCTTAAATAAAGTGGCAGACCTCATTAATCTAGAAGCCTTTCAATTGGCAAGGCAAAGCCGTTTTCCTTTCCAAGAGGAGAAATGTGCTGACTGCAGACGTGGCTTCAGTGACATGTCAAGGTGAGCCAGAGGTGAGTCCTGAAATGGATGAGGGAATCTCGCTCAGACCTGGGGATGTGCCTGACGTCCGATTAATGAGCGAGAAGGATGAGCCTGTCTGATCAAATACCATTTCTCTGCACAGTAAAAAAATTTGGGATGTTTTTTTTTTATTTTTTTTTATGAAGTCTCTAATTCACATCAAGGCTGCGTATATTTGATCAAAAATACATAACAATGTAATTTATTCCTGCGATGCAGAGCTGAATTTCAGCATCATTACTCCAGTCTTTAGTGTCACGTGATCCTTCAGAAATCATTCTAATATGCTGATTTATTATTAATGTTGGAAGCAGTTGTGCTGCTTAATATTTTTGGAACCTGTGATTATGGATGCACCGAAATGAAAATTCTTGGCCGAAACCGAAACCAAACAAAATGAAACACTGGGCCGAATACCGAACACGGTTTTTTGAGTTTTTTCCTCCCATGTATTTTGCCAATTTTTTTCACCATTGCATAAATTAAATAGCCAAAATGTGCTTTTTACTGTTTTGTCTTGCTTTTCAAAGAAAAAGTCAATTAAAAAAACAATTTAAAAATATTTAACACTAAACATTTTTTAACATTCTAGCAGACATTATACCAACAAAGCACAATTTAACTTACTCAATGCTTCTTTTTGTTGACAACAGCAGATTTATAAATGAATCTCATTACGAATATGTCGCACGTATCGCTTTGTCACATGCCTTGTAAAAAAACGAGTAACACTGGTTCAGCGCAGATTTCCCTCGCGCTTTGGACTTTAAACCCTGGTTAACAAGCAGATAGCGCCGCGAGTTTGTGCAGCGCTGTCAGAATACATGCAATTCGAAGGTCGCTTTTTAGTCAAGTGTAGACAGACTTTTTAGCTGTTGCGGCGCGGCGTTCTGTCCTGTCGCGTCCGGTGTAGACACGGTGTCACTCTACGCTGGTTGCTATTTGATAGCGTCACGCCATTGTTCGGTACAGTTTATTCGGTGTTTTCTCTTATTCGGTTAATAATTTAGGTTGCCGAACATTCGATGCATCCCTACCTGTGATACTTTTTTCAGGATTCTTTGATAAATAAAACAAATAAAACGGTCAGCATTTATGCAAAGTAGAAATCATTTTTAACAATAAGTCTTCACTATCACATTTGATCAAATTAACACATCCTTGCTGAGTAAAAGTATTAATTTCTTTCAAGAAAAAAAAAGTACTGACCCCAAACTTTTGAACGGTAGTGTATAGTTACAAAATATTTCTATTTTGAATAAATGCTATTCTTTTTGTACTTTTTATTCATTAAAGAATCCTGAAAAAAGTAAGGATCCAAATAATATTAAGCAGCACAACTGATTCCAACATTGATAATAAATCAGTATATTAGAATGATTCCTGAAAGATCGTGTGACACTGAAGACTGCAGTAATGATGCTGAAAATTCAGTTTTGCATCACAAGAATAAATTATATTTTAAAGTATATTCAAATAGAAAAATGTTATTTTAAATTGCAATAAGATTTCACAATATTACTGTATTTTCTGTATTTCTGATCCCAAACTTTTAAACGGCAGTGTATTTTGTAAGTGATGATTTGTTTAGGATTTGAAGCCAATGTTACAGGACTGTGGACCTGGCTGGTTGAGTACAGAGAAACAGATGGCAGCTGTCTCCGATACAGCGCTGGCCTTGATCTCTGAAATTTGGGAAAGGACATGAATTACTAAACACTGAGCAGAGACGTGAGGATGTGGCAGTAGAGCTCCAGCTGTTGTCCAAAACATTTGCTCTTTGAAATCTTTCTGGCTGAATGATGACAACTGCAAACAAATATAGACAAGATGTCAGAGTGTTCAGTGCAGAGGATCTCAAACCTCTTCAGATATATTTTCTCAATATTACTAAAGCCGACTGGCAAAGCTGGCTTTGATAAAGGACACATTCGAGTCTGCAATAAAAAATAGTAAAACTATTTTACAAAGTCAAGTGTAAAACACATTCTACGTTTTAAAAAATGTACTTTTTATGATGTTTTGTAAACTTTTATGCCATTTTCAAGTAAAGTTTTCAGTTTAATGACTCAAAAATGTCATGTGGTGTAACCATCAAGTAAAAGTTAATCTTATTCATTATTTTCAATTCATAAATATCACACGTTTTGGGGAGCTGTACCACATGACATTTGACAACCTTAACTAACCTGGCCATGTTATAGAATATTTCTGGACACTTTTTGACATTGGCACACAGTCATGATGTCATTTCCTGTTGTTGTTGTTTTGTTTGTTTTTTTGTTTTTGTTTTTTCTGGTTGGTTGCACCACATGACTTTTATTTGTGCAGACAATTGTTTGTCAAGTAAGGGATAATGTACATCTAGCTGGTTGTTATCGCAGATTAACCCCCGAATTGTACACGTATAATTGAATTGAGCTTTAATATTTTATTAGCTAACCAAAAGCAAAGCTTCCGCGAAGAAAAACTGTTCCTAGCAAGAGTATAGCGCCGACTTCAGTTTCCCGGATTAGCCTGTGTTATCAGCTTTTACTGGTTGTTATCGAGGAATAACATACCTTGGAATGTCGCGACTGACCAATCAGAATCAAGTATTCCACAGAGCCGTGTAATAAATATCAAAAAGCAGTGAAGCAGTTTAGTATTTTATAAATAAATAATTATAAAAGATTATGCCAAACAATTATTAAATAGTTTTTTTATAATTAAGTTTTCTATTACAATGAGGCTTTTTTTTCTTCTTTATGATATCAAAACAGTTAAATCAGAATTATTTGACTTTATTCCCTTAAGAATAATTCAGAAATTAAAACATGCTTATAATAGAAGTTTATTTAAGTCATTGTAATTGTGTATGTATAAACTGCATTTTTAAAGTGTTTCTGAATAAAACAATTAGCATTATGTCATTGACCCATACAATAGTCTTTCTGTAATGTGATTAACAATAGTCTTTCTGTAAAGTGTTTCTAATCTTTCTGCAAATTTATGTTCTCTATCATCACAGTAAGGAACGAATTTGTCACCGGCCGAGGACTCATGGACGCCTGTTTAATTTAGTTTGTTGGAAGAGCCGAGCTTAGTAGGATCGATCGATTGATCCAGCGCTTGTCCTTAATGTGAATTTACTTTGCAATAGCTTTTAAACCCTTGTTCTGCTCTTAGTCCCCGAGTGGAATCAGTCACCTGTGTCTGCTTTGTAATCCGGTGTTTGCCGCTCAAATCTTCAAAGTGACCTACATCTCAGCCCCTTTGGTCTGTTTGTCTTTTTTGGGCTTGAAATTTGGCCTCTCAAAACAACATATTACAAAGCAGGCCGTCCGGTTTGGTTCGCTCGCCAAGGTCTTTGAGAGCATGGGTTGTGGCACAGCGTTCAAAAGATCAGTCTTTCAATGTTGATTTACCAGATATCCTGCTTCAAAAAGACTAGTGCGTCAAATGAGAAGAAAGTGATAGGAAGTGGGTGTGTGCTCGAATGTGTGTGTTCATGTGTAACAGACAGGAATTTGCAATGTGAGCGTTTGAAGATTTAAAAGATGTATGTGCCATGCACAGAAGGTTCGGAGAAGAGCGTCAGACATCAGAGGCGGCTTGTTTGGTGGAGAACAGTGCCTTTCCATGCCCACTTCAATCCCTTCAGTGACAGATCAAGATAAATCATTCCCAAAGCAGCGCACGGCATGACCACTGTACGCTTCTCAACATGAAATGCACTCATCAGCATTACGTTCGGCTTCTAGCTTTTCACATTTTTCCCTCTACAGGGCTTAACGCTGACTTTTTTCCCAAGGAGCGCATTAAGGAACATTAGAGGCACCATGAAAATATATCAAATAATGTGTTTTTCCTTTATAAAGGGATGCAAGGAGACATTTACAAGGATTTAATTTATTAAAATACAAAACTTATGCTAGGTTTTAAAATATTTCTGCTTCAAACTCTTTATTAATTATTTAAAGGGGTCCTATTATGCTTTTTCACTTTTTGTATTTTAGTCAGTGTGTAGTGTGTATGTTTGGGCATAAAAAAGATCTACAAAGTTACAAATCTCAAAGTCCACTCCAAAGGGAGATATTTCGTTTTTTAAAAATCCCTTTTCAAGAACTACAACGAACGGCTCGTTTGGACTACAGCGTTGTTTTCCAGGGTTTTGTGATGTCACAAAGCCGGCCTGTTAGAATATCATTAAAATAATTCCCGCCTACGGAAATTCGAATGGTTGGGGGCTGGGGAGGGGTGAAGTTGTGGTTAGAACGCTTGGTTGAGTGAGTGCATCAGACGAGACGATGAAGAAGAAGTGCTGCTGCAGAGTTAGTGCATCAGAGAAAACCAAGAAGAAGAGCTG
>NW_015654511.1:209165-223586 GCF_001515625.1 Sinocyclocheilus rhinocerous
GGCGAGGTCGTGGTTAGAACGCTTGGTTGAGTGCATCAGACAAGACGACGACGAAGAAGAAGTGCTGCTGCAGAGTTAATGCATCAGAGAAAACGAAGAAGAGCTGCTGTAGTGTCAAGTTTTCGCCATGTCGAAGAAATGCTGTTTTTTCATAAATTGCTGACAGTACAATACTGGACAGTGATGTAATCTGCAGAATTTACACTTCAATTATGAGACTATGGTATAAATAAATTCAACTGTATAACAGTTTCACTGAAATTCATGATATAATGTTAAAATTATAGAACAATAAACATAATACATATTACCGTTGCACTTATCTGTACATAGAAAATGCACTTATTTTTAAGCGGTTGTTGACATCGTATCTAAAACGTGATTTAGCCAAAAAAACAACAACAACAATAACGTTACCACTCTAATATGTCTTGCAATATCCGTGCGTGCAAAGGCACAACGGCACACACCTGCAGCTGCAGTGAATGCTGACAGAGCGACAGATTAAATGTAGGCCGTACATACCCACTGAAGCATTTAGTCACTACATGCTCCTTTGATTTCTTCTGAATTCCGCTTGGGATTCCTCTTACAGAACTTACAGATTTTTTTATGTGTTTTTGTCCTTTGGTTTTTGCCGCACTGAAGTCTCTTCATATCGAGTTCCCAAGTTACATTGGTTTCAAAGACCTCGTTTTTACAAACTCTTTTGGGCCAAAGCCTTTTATCCAAATGTTATGGTGAATATTAATGGAATAATATCTATATTGCTCATTTGAATGTTTTGTTCACAGTGTTTCAAAGAGATTCTCAGTGAGCATTTGTTCACATTCATTTAGACTTGACAGGTTCACGTGTTGATTACTCATTTTGAGTGTTTCTACATGGAAAGAAGTGACGTGAACAGTAATTTCTGCTTGTAACTGTGTATTTGTATTCTTGGGGCTCTTGTTTTCAAGACCAAAAGCGAGTTATTTACTTCTGCATATTACACACAGACTCAACCTAGATTTTAGACTTGATTGTAAATATGTGGAAATCCATTCGAGGTACAGAATGTTTTATGTTTGCACAATTACACAAAACCCAGTACCTCTCAGTCTCAACCAATCAAAACATCCGTCAGTTCAGTGGTCTCGAAACAATTTTATCTGCACAGTGTCTGCTGTTTCTGTCTTTTTTTATTGATTTACATATTTAAGTAATGTTTCATTGGTTAAATTTTTATTTGTGCCGTCTCACGCATCAAACAGTATTTTATATTCAGCAGGTGCCATCAGTGAGTCGTCTTGCTTAGAAATCTCTTGATATAACTTGATTTTTCTAAAAACATTTTTCTGATTACCACATTATTTCAGTATCCACATATGGCCAGTTCTCATTTCAGATGTGCAGTATATAATTGTTTTAAAACAGGCTCCAGATCTCATGATGTTTAGCACACAAAACACTTCAAGTTCAGGCAAAGCAACAGGAGTGTATTTTAACTATATGTACGTTGAGTAACTTTAATTTTAAAACACTTGTGCTGTTGTGTTAAACACACTTTTTACTGGGGTACTTGAATTTTTTGTTTTAGTTGTATGAATTTGCTATATATATTGATGGCAGTGCCAAAGTTATTGACTTTTATCATTTACTGTAATTTTTTTAGTTGCACTCAACTGCAGCTTTTGTAACTGCAGTATTATTTGATTTGACTTTTTGCGATTTCATGGATTTTCTCCTTGTTGTACATATGCTATAGGTCTTTAATTCATGCTCACCTTGTTGAAAATGAACATATCTCTATTTTAAAACTTTAAAAAATGCAAAAGATGTAAAGATGAGATTCTAAAAATGGAGAAACATCACATTGCTTATTTATTTTTGTACTTATTACTAGTTCATTTATTTGTTGATCATCAACGTGAGTTTCATGCTCCAGCTGTTGAGTTGCCTCTTTGTGTCTTTCTAGTTCATTTAAAACAGCAGGCCATGAGAGCTGCTATGTGCTCTGTGTTTTAATTAAAGAACTGATAGCCTGTCTGTGTTCTCACTCTTCTTCACATGTGATTTTTCTCACTGCATCTTTTGTTGTAAAGCAGTGTAACCAAGAGTATATATGCATGCTTCAAGGGTACTTGGAAAGATTTAGCTTTGTTGAGGGTGAAGGTATTTTGAAATGATGCCGAAATAATTCCTGTCTTAGTCGATGCTTTTACAAAGGATTTTTTTTTTACACAGTAACAGTTGGCAGTTGTGTCTGGCTGTTAAATGTGGCTCTAGTTGCATTAGTTTTACAAAGTTTTGAAAGGGCAACATTTCAAGAAGTGCATTTGTAAAGGTACTGCTTGGTTGCCAGTAGGGCTGCACGATTAATCGAATGCGATTGTCATGCGCATTTTGTTAAAAAAGCCAGTTCTGTAATCAGCAGGAAATCATCATCACGTGCTTTCAGATGGAGCAGAATTTACTACACATAGCCGTAGTTTACTGACAAGTTACGCAAAAAAATCGCGTTTTTATTGCACGATTATGAAATCGAAGAAATCGTTCGCGAGGCGTATTTGGAGTTTCAGCGCGAGAGCGCCCTCTGGCCTTTGGATGGAGATTTACTGCTGATCACAGAACCTTGCTTCACTGAAAGATACACATGACAATCGCAGCTTCTGTCGAATCGCGATCTCGATTCCATTTCGATTTATTGTGCAGCCCTAGTTGCCGGTTTATATAGACCATGTTTGTGTCTGTGAAAAGCTCACGAGTTTTAACGCATGCAGTCATTCATCTAGCTCTCATCGGTGGCTGTGTAGGTGCTTGCCTGTGACATATACCGATAGAATATGGCTTATTGTGAGGGGAAATGCGCAGAGAAATAAAATACCGATTTCATCACTGAATATCAGCATAGCTGTGATAACCTGTGTTTGCCTACTGCAGGCATTTATGGACAATTTGTGTGAATTATAGCTTTGATTATTCGTTCATTTTACTTTGACTACCTTTCTTCTAATATGACTTCTGCTTAAATGAACGAGCTGAGAATGTTGATTTGTATAATCTACAGCTCTTTCATTGAAGTTGCATCATGGCAAAGCCTTTGATTGGTTGGCGTGGTAAAGGCTGACATCCGCAATACTGTGTCAGTGATTGCAATAACAGTGTTTTGTACTTAGACAGATCAAAAGGAAATTGCTATGGTAGGCTGTCATTATTTATAAGGGGAAAAATACAGTGTGGACTAAAGTCACGTTTTGACCATGTTCTCTTATGTAGTTTCGGGCCTCGAATGTCTTTGCTTTTTTTCTCCCAGCTGCTCGTTTTTTACAAAACAACAACAAAAGAACTCCAATTTCTAACAGTTTGCAGGATGTAATGAAGGTCAAGGAACATCTGATTTGCATCAAGACAGAAAAACAGAAATGTTCCCGGTTCAGTACAGGTTAAGCTGTACCGCGTCTGTCGCATGCTGTCGATTACGATACACAGTAACTTTGGAGACCTATGGGAAAAGGCATTCATCTGAGTTTAGAAGTAGAAATTGGGACTCGTATTTTTTGTTAAAATGTTGATATTCTTCCGTTTAATAGTGAGTGTTATTTGAGGTGTCACATTATCAACTTATTTAGCTTCCAAACCCAGCTTTTACGTTGAACATCAAATGGAGACCCAACACAGAAATGGTTTATTGTGCAATTTCACGGTTTCATGCTCTCAGCAGGCAGAAATTCACCACATAGAACATATTGTGGTCGGCACAAACCATAATTATACTCGCAGCAAGTGAAGCTGTATTTAATATAGACTGGGTCGTGTTTTCTTTTACCTTGTGTGGTTTTTGTACATGGACCAGAGGGTGACATGACCCGCCCACGCAGGCGTCTGTGTAATTTGGCTAATATCTACCAAGAGACAGATTAATTTTGTAAGTTTTGACATCAACAAAATGCGAAGCATGTCATGACTCATGAGAAAGTAGCAGGGTCTACCAGCTGTAAACAAGGTTAATAAGTAACAAAAAAAAAAGTTTCTTCTATGCTTTCACTATACCTTAATATCTCCCTGTTCTGCCTTGTACTACTCAGAATGATTTCTGAAACTCTTCCATCATTTCTCATTGAATCACTTGTTATATTCCTCATATGTATGTTGCTTTGGATATAAGCATCTGCTAAATGAATAAATGTAAATGTAAAAAAAAAAAAAAATGTTGTACAGAGACATGAAATATTGATTTTATAAGTTTATTATTGCATTAATCAGCAAATTATTGAATTTGTTGGCCTAGAACAAGACAATTACTGCAATAATGTCAGTAATATTAATGATCTAGTCCTCTGAGCTCATTTTGACTACAATCGAAGATGCAGGTGATATGAGAGAGACATAAAAGTAGCGCTGGTTTCACTTCCCCCGGATGAGTGCACTTATATAAAGCGCTGCCATAGGCGATGATGAATATTTGTAAATATCTGACCTCTGAATGATGTCAATGACCAATCAGATTTTCGAGAGAACCCTGTAATAAGCGATTATATCCAATCAAACTTGTGTTATTACATATCATAATGGGAGAAACGTTTTGGTCACACTTTATTTTAAGGTCTAACTCTCACTATTGACTAACTATTAACTACGACTTTTGCTTCAATAAACTCCTAAGTTGCTGCTTATTAATAGTTAGTAGGGTAGTAGTTAAGTTTAGGTATGGAGTATGATAAAGGGATCTAAAATATGGTCATGCAGAACAAGGCATTGATATGTGCTTTGTAAGTACTAATAAACAGCCAATATGCTAGTGATATGCATGCTAATAAGCAACTAGTTAATAGTGAAAATTGGTCCTTAAAATAAAGTGTTACCGACTTTTTGAAACTTTAAATCAATTGAACCAATTGCTTCGCAAAATGATTCACTTTTTCGAAGCACTCAACATAGTGATGATGGTCAGAACGGTGGAGATGCAATGAAAAATGAAGCTCATAATTGCATTAAAAACACCTGTTACAAGCCAATTGCAAGTATGCATAATATGTTATTTCATTAGTTTGTAAATTGGTTATCAGGCCAATAAGAGACTACATTTCTTCATTTTGGTTAAACAAAGCTTTGTGTGCAAAGCTTTGTGTCCAAATGTCTACAAATTTGGTCCAAGATCAGGTAAAACCTGGTTTGTGGGTTCACAGAGATCGCCCCCTAGTGGCGAACTATTACAATTTTGAAACTAGTGTGGCATAACGAAGCCTCATTTACTGAAATCACATGACTTTGGTTGTTTGGATGCGTGCATGAATCAATATTGTTTTTTGTTTTGTTTTTTATGCAAAAATTTCAAAGCTTCATGAAGCAGTTTTGAAAGCCCCCATCACATGTAAGTATTTTAACATTTAATATAAATTGCCCTGCCCCATAGATTTCCACTGTAAATGCGATCCATGTTCAGTGATTTTCTGAAGTAATGGTGCTGTGCTGTCAATAGAGTTTAACTTACATTAGACCTGGAACCATCATTTAAGCACGTCTGACCATAGCTCTTCCTGACAGACTATAATTTAAAGGGGTCATATGATGCTATTTTAAAGATCATTATTTTGTGTATTTGTATTGATTGTATTGAAGGCCAAATAAAGTGCTTTTGCTTTCGCACTGAATCACACAGCGTCTCCCTGACATGCTGCATCAACACTACTGCTGTTCCTGAAACCACGCCTTCTTTCTTTGTGTGCACATTTGGGCGGCATTATGCTAATATTTCCACATAGTGATGTAGACATGTGGGGGCGTGTTAGAACGAGCCGTTTTAGGTAGGCGTGGCTGACTCTTAACTTTTATAAAGAATATTTCTTTGGATTTGAGACTTTAGTCTTTGCAACTTTACAGATCTTCTTTATGCACCAAGAGCTTGTAACACTCCAAAGAGAAAGGAAAACTTGAAATCGCATCATATGACCCCTTTAAGCAGTGTTATAAGCTAACTTTTACTGTGATTTGGGCTTTGTGTGAGTCTCAGCATCTGCGTGACATTTCCCTGTTTTATTCTCAACCCCTGAGGCATAACTCCCCCGTCTACAAGCTATTTGTCCTCACTGACCCACAAAGCTCCCTGTCAGAGATCTATACTTTTTCTTCTGCTGAACCTGCTCTGTATGGATAATGTTGACTGGCAGCACACCATGAAGAAAACTGCCCAGGGCAAGTGTTAGTTTCTAACGTGTGTTGACTTGTGAGTGTTTATTTTGTGTAAGACACTTGAGGCACTGACTGAAAACAACATGCGTCTTGTCAAAAATGTACTTATGGTGCTCATCCATGAAAACAACCAAGTGTCAGAAAAAGTTTCTTTATAAGTAAAACGCCCCTTCCTTTCCACACAGTGGAGTGAATATTTCACAACATATGTTGCACAGTGATTAAATTTTATTAAGACTTCTTACTATTAAACATGAATGCAGCACTCAGATTTCCAGTGCATTCATAGGAATGTTTACATAAAAAAAATATTATTGTTTGATAAATATTTGTTCAGAAATTGTGCAGGGGAGATTTCAAATAACACAGTATTACACTTTTTGATTTCCATTTTTACACACAAAAACACAAATATTTGAAGGATACATGAAAGTGCTTTCCATTGCAAAAAAAAAAAAAAGAAACCTTTCATATTCCTTTTTTTGCAACATTCAAGTTCATGAATCTAATGGATTAATAAACTGCTATAACTTTCCACTTGTGATCCATTTTCTGTGTTTAACCAGAAAACAAGCTATAATATTAACTAATAATGTACTAATTAATATTAATTATCAATTACATTTGTGTAAAATAATTTAGAGTAAGTCATACATTCTTTTTTGCAATTGAGGTGTCAGCAAAAATATGCTCATATATGTAATCTATCAAAATCTCCTTACTTACACCCTCATTAATATATGCTAACTTTAATTAATCTGTAACATAGATATATTTTCTTATTTAATAATACATCCCAAGTCTCTCCAAATATGTGACTTCTGTCACCCTAATAAATTTTAATTGATTGAGTTAATTAAATTGAGATCAAATCATATGTAGATTTAGGTTTAATCATCATTTTAATTATAACCTGAAAATCCTCTCACATGTCTCCTAAATTCTCACATCTCCAAATATTCCCTAATAGCTGTTGTAGATCTTTCTCCCAAATATTTAAGAAAAATTAGACATTGTGATGAGTACAATAATGCTGAAAATAAAAATCACATGACATGTAAAAGCAGTTGCATTTCAGAAAATATATTTTTATAAGGTTTATCTACATTTTTAGGCATTTGAATGTAAAAAAATAAATCAAGTACATTGATTTTAATTCAATAAAAAGGGTTTTGAATAGTGTCATGAACTTTTACATGATCCTGTAAACAAGGAACACAAGTTAAAACTTATATCATTTTGTGCAAATTTAAGCATGTAAATACAGTGACTCAAAAACATGTCCATATGTAGTATAACAAAATGCAAACAATAAAAACGTTCAAATCAGAAAATATGCACTCGTAAGTCAGTGGCTTTTGAATAACTTACAAATTTTAAGAAAGACAAGTGCTTGTCTCATTGTGAAAACTCAACAATTAAACTTGAAAATAGCAAGTATAATCCTTTTATACTCTTTTCGAAAGTTGTGGTTTAGCACTCCATATATAACGCCATTGAGGCAGCTGTTGAAGTACGCCATGAAGTAGCTGGCTGTGAAGAGCCACTCGGGTATGGCTTGACCCAGTCTAGGGTGGATCGCCACCGCCAGGCCTATGAAGTTCAACGGAGCCCAGCAGACGGCGAACAACACAAACACCACGAACATGGTGAGAAAGTTCCGGAAGTCATGAGGCTTGATCTTGGGCCGACTGTCAGGCTTGACCCGTTTGCGCACCTGTATGACGAGGCTCCAGATGCGCAGGTAGCAGTACGTGACGATGCCGATGGGCAGAATGAAGTGCACCACCACCACCGTGATGGTGTAGAGCGAGCTCACCGATTGGGCGAAGGTGCATGAGTAGACGCGCGGGTCGTACTTAGGGTGGATCGCCACCGCCAGGCCTATGAAGTTCAACGGAGCCCAGCAGACGGCGAACAACACAAACACCACGAACATGGTGAGAAAGTTCCGGAAGTCATGAGGCTTGATCTTGGGCCGACTGTCAGGCTTGACCCGTTTGCGCACCTGTATGACGAGGCTCCAGATGCGCAGGTAGCAGTACGTGACGATGCCGATGGGCAGAATGAAGTGCACCACCACCACCGTGATGGTGTAGAGCGAGCTCACCGATTGGGCGAAGGTGCACGAGTAGACGCGCGGGTCGTACTGCAGAGACTCCACAAACCAATTTGGGACGATTGCCAGGACAGTCAGCACCCAGACCAGGACCACGTAGCATACTGTGTTCTTGTTGGAGAAGAGCTTGTCGTACTTAAGGCTGTGGCAGATGTAACAGTAGCGGTTGATGGCGATACCTGTGATGTTGAAAATAGAGCCGATCACACTGAGCCCCATGAGGAAGCCGCTGATTTGACAGTGAATATCACCGGCGATCCAGCGGTCATGGAAGATGGCGGTCAGGACGAGCGGGTAGGGGTAGATGGCCACTACTAGATCTGCTATTGCCAAACTCACCACAAAGGCATTACCTGTAAAAACGAGAGAAAATGAGAAGTGAAAACTCTGTGTATGGGGACTTGTGTGGAGTTAAGATATTTGTCCAGGTAAATAGCTGTAATCAGTTGCTTTGTAGTTATGCAAGATCCAGTCCGATCTCATTAGAAAACACAACTATTTTATGAGGTGGCGATTGCATATGAATTCGTAATGTGATTCATACGGAAATGTATGATTGTTAGAAGAAGAAAAAAGTAAGAATGAAGGTTCATTCCTAAATCTAAATGTCAGTGGAGTGAAAGCAGGATTGTATGAAAACGTATGAGTGAGATCCTGTGAATTCATTCAAATTAGCCACCAATTTGCCAAAATGTAAAGTAGTTGTATTCTCATGAAAATCCATTGGCAAGATCATATCCACCACAAAAGGTTTTTTATGCACGGTAAAAAAAACGCATTCTGAAGTTGTAAATAGAATAAAGATTATTGGAGTAAAAATTCAAAATTCAAGTTTATTTTAACATTACTCGCCATTTCTTTGTAATTAAGTGTGAAATCTACTAGAAATTTCTGAATGAAAATGGTACTCGTATGGCATTGCTGTCTATCTTGTAATCTAATTTGTAATCAATGTGCATGTAATCAGTTACACATCCAGCACTGGTGATGTGTCATTTAAAAACATTAATCTCATGATTAAGAATAAATACACCATAAAGTAATTTATTTTTATTTCTACTACTGCCATGATAGTAGAAGAAAAAGACGTTCACTACAGCGCCCCCTGTGGCAACAATGAGAAATGCAAGATTTGTCAGCGTTTCATTTGTACAGTGTTTTTTCACAGTCAGTGTTGTTTTAAAAACATGTTAGCATGTTCAGGTTGGTCCCATTGGTAGATGCTGTATCTTGACCATTTGGACCCAAAAAGCCTTGTATTCTGATCTTTGTTTGCATGCATGCAGCATAAAAATTGCAAAAAAAAAAAAATGTAATTGGTTACAAGTAATTGGTTACAAGGCATTAATGGCTCAAGTTAAAAAAAGAGGCATCAGATTGTGCATTCCTGGGGGGCTCCTGTGCCAGTCGAGCAGCTGCCATTGAGATTATTTTCTCCAGGTATTACAGGCAAATTTCAGAATGCAATGGGTCATAAAATTGAGCATGCAAAGTTAGAAACATTTGCAATCATGTACTAGCATGGTGTTTCAGGCCTGAGTCAGTGTAATGCAATAGACCCGCAACACACCCGACTGACACGTGAAAACAGCATGTAATCATACAAATCACTTCAATTAGCAGTTATTAAACCGGCATGGTGAAGTCTCTTATTGGCCTCGGTGGTGCGACTGAAACTAACAGCTGTGTTACCTTTCCATATTTGGGTTATCATTCTTTACTTTTACATAAATGTCAGTGACAAATCTGAGTGATAAACTCAAAACAAACAGGCGTGCTTGATATGAGTCACAAACAAACCTCATGTGCTGTAATTATCAATATCAAACTGTGAGAAGAAAAATCCATGAGGTTCAAAGCAATGAGCTACACGGTATAACTGGATCCTGTAACGTTTGAGCAATGTCTTCATACTCCACTACAATGTTCACAGCTGTAGATCAAGATCGCACACATAATAAGACCAATGACTGGCCTTTCTTCTTTAATGAAAAGATTTGCTAGTTCTATGTAATACATCAATGAGATTATAAAATCGAATAAAACAATGAAATCACATCCGTGCCTGTGGAGCGCTTTGAACACAAGGCTTTTACATTTAGTGCTTGCGTGGTGTCTCTTAAGTGGACTGACTTCATAATAAAATTCAGATTTACACCAACATACTAATGAAATTGTTTTATCTATTTAAATTCCAATTTTCAACTCTCCAGGTACTAGATGCTCCATAAAACAAGTGATGTATTGACTTGTACATCCACTTCTGTGAGGGAAGTCAGTGAATTGAATTCTTTGAATTACTGAGCACACGTTTCACATCCAGCTGTGTTAACCCCTCACGTGTCGGCCGGGCTTGTACTACGTGAACAACATGATTTAGACCCAGAGTTTTTTTCAAGTAAAACAAACTTTGCTTTAATAGTGCACTTCATTTGAATAAATGTGAATGCTGCCATCCGTACCTTGGTGCGCTCAAAGGCAGACCAAGATGCCTTGAAAGGTGAGTGTTGTTTCTCTTCCAAACTAATTTTGGTGCTGTTTGACTGAAATATGAACGAAGACATCTAAACCAAAAACAGGATGTGATGTCACTAGATGCAACCCTAAAATTGACAAAATGCTCAAACACACCGGGTTCTTCTTGTGATGTGAGTTACAGTATGTTGCCCATTAAAGTTTGATACAGGCGTCAGAACCGCTGTCTCCTTACAGCAGATCTCTGTGTGCTACGGAGGAATCCCTGCCACTGTTTTGACTCCTTAACACATTTTAGAAGCTCTTTGTTAGTTATCAACCAGTCAAAACACCACCATATACACACACAACACACAACGAGTGCATTTAACCCAACACACAGCAGTTTGGAATGTTCGGCAAGTGCTTTCTCAAAATATAAGTAATAAAAATGGTCCAATCAGGTTGTGACCATATCCTTATGCCTTTAATTTATATATTTAGGTTCTGTGTTAACTTGTTCCCCATCATTGACAGAATTGTCTGGCTTTCCGTGTTTTCACTGTTATATGGTAGGAGGAGCTATTACACATCTTCTGAAAGATTACTGAATTTCTGGATGAAAACACGGTGAAGAAGAAGCAGAAACAAGCGATCGCATATAGAAGCAGATGCATATGTAAAATAAGTGATCATCAAACATTAATCATTATATAAATCAAAACTTCCTAACGTTACTGAATGAAATGTCCACTCAGAAAGTGGTTTAGGACTGTGAAGCTTTGGATGTGTTGATGGAAGCGATCTACTCCATCTATGTTTTGATCATCGTTCTAAATCCGATCCAGACGTAGTCTTTGACAAAAATGCAATTTTTTCAGCTTTTTGTTTAAAATGTTTTTGTTTTTTTTCATGAAACTAACCCACATTCAAATGTTGATAAAAAATAAATGCATGAAGCTAGATTTTTTTTTCTTTCTTTAAAGCAGAGGCTTTAAAATTTTGTTAAAGTCCCCCTGTAGTGAAAATCAAGTTGACTTTAAAATGATCAAAAATGCTGGCAGGGGCTGGCAAATCTTTTTTTTTTTTTTTAAATGCTGGTGGGGTAAGGGTTAACAATGACAGTGTGAATGCTAAGCGAACCAGGACTAGATGCATCACTTTCTTTTTTGATCCAGAAGTGAACTGCAAGTGTAAACCAGTGTTGCCAAGTCCACAGTTTTTTCTGTGTAACTGGGCTACTTTTGCCACGGGTTAAAATGGAATGCGATTTCGACCACATTTTGGCTTGTTTTGGCCGTGGTTGGGCTAGTTTTGAGTAGCAATTGGGCTGGATTTGTTTCAAAGACCCATTTTCTGAACGGCTTTAACCAGACTGTCTTATCCTCTTCTCGTCAGCTTAATCAATCACCAACAAATCAACAAATGAATGCCGTAATTGTTACTTTATTTGTCACCACTGTGTTTCATGCGTGAGGCAGTATCAGCTCAAACAGGGACTCGATGTAAATTGTCTGTTTGGGTGAAGCAAAGAACATGTTAATGGTGCTTCTCTTCACAGTCATCACGGTGCAGAAATTAGGGGCTATAGACTCTGGATGATTGACAGTTCAGATCCAGTCATGTGGAAAGTGTCTGTACAAATCTCTGTTGCAAAGGTAACAAATGAAATAAAGACACCATGAAGAACTCTACTTCTAGTTTTGCAGGATTATTGTTTTTCTCTGTTGCACAGGTAGCACTGCACAGTTAATTCACAGATCACCTGGTCTCGCTCGACAGATATCTGTGATGACCGGACACATGTAAATTCATGCCTGCAGGCTGTCATTTTGAAACAAGCTCGCAGCGTTGTTCTGGGAGTTCAGTTAGGTGATCAAAGCAGTAGACTCTTTTACTGATTGACGTGTGTGCATTTTGATGGACTGGATTGTCTTTCATATGAACTCTGTCATGGAGGTGCTTTCTGTGACCTGTATCAGCACCAGTGTCACAAGAATAGATGTCTAGAATATTGATGAATTTATGTGCAATAAATTCATTTGCTGGCCATTGATGAATATGATATGGGACTCAAATTGAATTTGGCACTTGTGCATCACCCAGTCTGAAATGTCAGGACCTGTGATGGAATAAATCATCACATTTAAAACCTCTTTGATCCAGATCCTCTATCTGTAATGGATCGGCTCTCACTGAGCATCAAGTGACGGGATAAGTGCAGCTTCAGCGATAAGCGTTTACAATGAAAACACATTTAAAGACCTACATACAATGCCTTACAGATAGCATTGTCACTTCCTATAACATTTTCTACACCAAAAATGTTTATGACTTTTACAGCAAACTTAAAACGAGGTAAATTTACTTGAGAAGCAAAGATGCATAACTTGTTTTCAGAAAATGTATCTTAAATTGAGTAAGGTTAAATGAAGTACCTCATTAGCAAACTGTTTTCAGTTTAAATCTAACATTTAGTATGTAGATTGTAAGTTTTTGCTTACAAGAAAAAAAAAAACACTTTCCAGTGAGGCAAGAAAACAAACTTTATTCAGCTTTTTTCTGTCTCTGAAAAAAAAGTCATCATTGTCTCACAATTCAGAATTTATTTCTTACAATTCTGAGGAAAAAATAATCGCAAGATATAAACACATAATTATGAATTTTTTTCTAGCAATTCTGAGTTTGTATATCTCATAATTGTGACTTTTAAAAAAAAAATTATTGAGTTTAAATCTTGCAATTTTGGGGGGTTTTTTCCATCATGGAATACATTTTTTTTTTTAATTCAGACTTCTATTCTCAAAATCGCATGTTTATATTTTGCAATTTTAAGTTTATATCTCGCAATTCTATTTGGAATTACCACCATGGAATAATAAATCAAAAAGAAAAAAAAAAACTTTTTATCACAATTATGAGTTCATATCTCATGACGTTTTTTCCCTTGAAGTTTATAGCTCATAATTTTATGTTTATATCTCACAATTTTGAATTTATATCTTGCAGTTCATATTTATATCTTGAAATTTGTGCTTTTTTCACAGAATGGTGAGATACAAACTCAGAATTGAAAAAAAAAATCTAAATTGTGAGATAAAAAGTGGCAAATGCCTTATATATATATATACTGAACAAAATTATAAACGCAACACTTTTGTTTTTGCCCCCATTTTTCATGAGCTGAACTCAAAGATCTAAGACTTTTTCTATGTACACAAAAGGCCTATTTCTCTCAAATATTGTTCACAAATCTGTCTGAATCTGTGTTAGTGAGCACTTCTCCTTTGCCAAGATAATCCATCCACCTCACAGGTGAGGCATATCAAGATGCTGATTAGACAACATGATTATTGCACAGGTGTGCCTTAAGCTGCCCACAATAAAAGGCCACTCTAAAATGTGAGCCTAAGGCACACCTGTGCAATAATAATGCTGTCTAATCAGCATCTTGATATGCCACACCGGTGAGGTGGATGGATTATCTCGGCAAAGGAGAAGTGCTCACTAACACAGATTTAGACAGATTTGTGAACAATATTTGAGAGAAATAGGCCATTTGTGTACATAGAAAAAGTCTTAGATCTTTGAGTTCAGCTCATGAAAAATGGGGGCAAAAACAAAAGTGTTACGTTTATAATTTTGTTCAGTGTATGTGTATATATATATATTTATAC
>NW_015654511.1:223732-258578 GCF_001515625.1 Sinocyclocheilus rhinocerous
TGTAACGGAGGCCAGCGAGTAGGTGCTGTGCAGGTAAACCTCACTCCCCTGATCTCAAGAGACGCACTAGCGACTGACGCTAGAGGCTGCAGTCTTTAGCCTCCTTGTTAGTTCATCCGCCTCCCATGCCGGAGACCCGGGTTCGAGACCCACTCGGAGCGAGAGCGAGGTGTGGCGGAGAGAACCCGGGAGAGAGGGGTTACATATATATATATAATTCCATGGCAGAAATGATCTTATGCAATTCTTCTTAAATAAATGTAACTTTTTAAGTTTTAAGGATGTTTAAATATTTTTGCTAGAAAACATGATTAAAATACTGATGAATAATAATAATAATCACACCAAGACAGCACATACAACATCAAATGATATGCAAAACTATGATGGTATCTCAAAAACATCCACAAACATCTCATAGCAGCAAAACACTGGAGCTCTAATTACTGGAGGTGTGTCAGGAGTTCATGAACCCGTCTCACTGCCAGCACTGTGTGAGCTGCATTAGAATGGACTAAATGGCTTCATTTTAAGAGGAAACAACAATTTGTTTAGTATTGTTTTGTATAAGGGAGTATAGTCAACAGAATTAAACATAACCTAAGAGGATATTTCTGTCTGGAACTATTTATCCAAAAGACTACACGTTGCAATAGCCAGGGGATTACAGGATCTCTGTGTGTCTGGTTAGCATGCAAAAAGATCTGAGGCTGAGCTCATTAAGAGACGTGTATCTCATTTGTCTTTACATTTTCTCAGTGCTTGTATCTTTTAAAGGTCAATCATTAGTTGATCAGACAAATTAACTGCACCTTAGATCCACTTAAAGCTTAAATCTCCAAAAGGAAAAGGTCAGGCTGTGCTGTGTGTGTGTTCATGAGATAAGGCCAGTGGCAGGAGGACGGATTGAGATGTTGCAACTCAAACTAAAACTGACAGTGTTAACAGGGCAGCATGCAGAGGCTTTCATACAGCAGCTGCACACCACCATGCTTTTGTCTTTCCAGTTTGACACCTCTGTGATCATGTAGCTGGTGATCTGGAAATCATTGATGAGTCAATTACTGTGTCTGAATCTTAAATAATGAGCAGACATATAATCACATAATATCGGGTCTGTAAATGAATACTAACATTTGGTGGATCTCTAAAGAATAGCACCAAATAAAACCACAAAAATAAATAAATAAATAAATAGGTGTGGTTTGCATAATTAATCAATGTCTTTGCAGTCATTTATTGTCAATATTTATATATTTATTTCTGTTTTTATTATTACTTTTTTTTTTTTTGCTTAAAATGAAGCCCAAAACAAAGATGAAAATTGTGACTATTTAGATGGTTCATAAATATGATTATTATTATTATTCAATAATAATAATAATAGTAATAGCAATAATTGTTATCATTATTAATAGCCATAATAATAATTCTTATTATTATATAATTAATCATAATAAAAAAGAAAATTAAAAAATAATAATGACCATGACAATAATAATAATATTGTCAGCAGGGTCATTATTAATCTTTTCAATCGTTGACTTTTTATTATAATTAATAAAATAAAATATTTAAATTAAAATTATTAAATAAATTATTAAATAATATAATTTAAATCAATAAAAATTAAATAAAAAGAAAAAGATTAAAAAGATTAATAATGACCCTGCTTAAAATATTATTATTATTATTACTACTACTACTATACTACTATTAATAATATATCTATAATAATAATCGTTATAACGATTATTATTGTTTATTATTATTATTATTATTATTATTATAAAAAGAAGAGGAAAAATATTATAATGAGCTAGTTGAATAAATTATAAACCAGCCTGGATTAATTGACTTGCTGGTCTTACTTGTCAGGCTGGTCTGTTGTCTGGTTTTAGAGGTGTTTTGGGCACTTTTAGTTGCTCAGGTTTAAAGACCAGCAGACCAGGTGATAATAATAAATATTTATAATGCAGATTATTCTAATTTATCAAAGAACAGAAAAAAAAACATGTGAAAATATATTTTAAAAACTGTTCTGAATGAGTCAATGATATCAATCTCTAATAACGAGTTACATCAGAAATCCTTGCCAGTAAAATATGATGGATTATAGAGATGAAGACCTTTACCTGCCTTCCTGAGCTTTCTGTTTCTGAAGACCGATACAATGACCAACAGGTTGCCCAGAACATCTACAATAATCGTAGTGATGAGAACAGTGGAGAGTAAAGTCACCACCCAGGGGAAAGAAAGGTACTTGCTGTCCCGATTTCCTGTCGAAATGTTCCTCAAAGGGGCGTCCGTTCCCTCCACCATCCTCAATGCATCATCACAGGACAGCGGTGAGGGCTCCGGTCCTCCGCGCCACGGGCATCTACCGCGCAGCGGGCGCATCCAGACACCGCGCAGGTGCGGCGAGCGCGCCAGTTCAGCTGTGCGCTCTTACTACAGCTGCCATAAAGAAATGTCGATATGATAAAAAAAGGAAAGCAGTTATTAAATCGTAAATGAAAGAAAAATTGTACCGTTTCAAATAAAATTGCTGCGATTCAAACTCGTTCTTAGACATAAAATCCTGCTTGACAAGCGGAGAGACGTTTGTAATCCGGCGTCTCTTCGGTAGATCGTGACAATTTACAAAGCACGCTGTGCTTGTCAAGACGCCCGTTCATAAATCTGATGCATAAAATACAAAACTCGTGTTCGTTCATTCACTTCTTAACCGTGCATCCCTCATTCACAATGTTGACTCCAACAAGCTGTCGGGAAATAAATAGGATAAAAGAGTGAATAAACACCTCCCAAACTTTACAAGTTCTCAGTAGGCTACCATCGTGAAGCGCAGCTGGAGATCCAGAGATCTGTGCCATTTATATCCGCGTGTGCTCTGATGTGTTGGCTTTTGTGAAGTTGGATGCTGATGCTGAGGATGTTCGGATCATGTGAGCGCACCTGATGGCTCCAGCCTGCCAAGCGCAGTTAAAGCGCACTCTCATGCTCCCCTAAAAATATCGAAACACAATGCTGGGAGTCTTAAAAGTATGTATAACATGTAGGTATACATTTTAGGTTATGCATTTTGCTTTAAAAACTTTTAGGAATGCTAGGCGTTCGCAACTAGAAGTCGCGTGAGGAGGAAACCATAGCAACAGTAGGCTACGCTCGCTGCTTTGCTGGGATCAGTATCGGACGGTCGTCGCTTCATTATATAATTATAAATCACAAATACATCACAACTTTAGGTTTTTGTTTCAAACATCATTAAAATCGTTGACAATTATTTAACCGACACAATCTCATGGCAGTTCGTGAATATTTCCTGATTCACATCTACGTCGATATCTTAAAAAAATAAAAGTTACATTTTCCCATTTTTAAAAAAATCAGTTGTGCAAGATTTAAAAAAAAAAAATCACTTTATTATTTGCTTATTGACTAAAACATTCACCAATTCAACAACACCACTATCAGTTACTATATATATATATATACACACACACACACACACACACACACTTTATAACAGGGGCGTAGCCATCATTCAGAAGTGAGTGGGACAGAAATGTTATATATATATATATATATATATATATATATACACCGGCTCTTGAAAACCTCTATGTGAACACACTTGCCCGAAAAAGTGCGGGGGACGAATTTACGTGATATTAAAAGTGGGGGGGGGGACACGTCCCCCACGTAATCTACGCCCCTGCTTTATAATCTTTACAATGTCACTAACTCATTCAAGTCCCACAAAAAGGCTGGTCATCCACGTAAGACAAACGCAGGAGAAGACAGGATAATGCGGAGACTGTCAATAGCGAATTGGTTCAACACTGCAGCTGGAATTGCTCTCCAGTTTAGCTCTGAACAGGGTAAGGATCTGTCTCGGCACGTTTAAGAGAAGTTGGACTGAAAGCGCACTCTGCAGTGACCAAGCCTCTCATCAGCAGAGAGAATCAGAAGGCTGAGCTCATCTTTGCTGAGGAGCATGTTGTGTGGAGAGAGGAGAACTGGTCCAAAGTTCACTTTAGTGATGAGAACAAGTGTAATTTATTTGGGTCCGATGGGAAACATTTTGTTCGTTGTCAAACTGGGGAAAGACTGAACCCAGAAACATACAAATCCTCCATCATTAAAAGGTTTTGCAAAAACCTTTGCATCTTTTTCAACTGCATTCATATGTGGTTGTCTCATTCACTCTTCACATCATCCATCATGCTTTTCGTGCACACCTTATGTAGTTTACAATGCTTCAAAAGTGTAAAAAAAGTGGTGTTCTGCATATTTAAGATGATGCTTGACTGCTATGATGATGGTTGTTCAAGAAGGGTTGGACACCAAGTGTGGCGTTTATGGCGCATAATAATTTGTCAGTATATTCCACTACCTCTTCATCTGTCAGTCAGCCAGGTCAATAAATATTTTATCCTTTATCTTGTCATTTTTATCATATCTTGTCATAGGAGAACATGTGCACTCACTTACTACATACAGTATGATGCTGTGTCGGAGATAAAACACGTTTAGCTTCTTTTTTCAGAAAAAAAATAATTTAAGGCAACAATTAAGTACTTCAAATAAGTGCAAAACATTTTCTGAAATTCATGATTAATGTGGCCCCTGACATGTCCAATATTTTGTGCAGCACCATGATGCCATAACAGACTGAACATAATCTATCAGTTTCCAAACTGACAAATGTGTCAAATCTGAGAGATGAGTATGAATTCCCTACTGTATGGTCTGTTTCTGACATCCTTGTTGTGTATATATATATATGTATTTGCACGTGAGTTGTGGGTGTATGATATTCACTGTATTTTTCCTCCATAGTCAATTGCTTCTCATCTCCCCTCTCTTTTGAAACTGCACTACAAAAGCACTAATCTGAGTACACAAACACTGCTGCCCTCCATCTGTTGACCCAGAAATGACTGGGGGTCACATTAATAACCAGACGTTTTTGTTTGCAGAGTATGATGATGAATGCAAAGCAGTGTGCGTTGCACTCCAGCCACCGTATTTAACAATCCAGATGTGTGCGAGTTTACCCACAAGACTGTTTATCATGCTACATGAGAGTGTGAAAGCCAGAGTAACAGGGAGCTCACTTGTATCCCGTTACAATTATGACTCACGCTGTTGTGTTTCAGTATGTGTGAGGGGAATGGTGGGTTTTTTTTTTTTATAGAACTTGACTGGCATCTGAATAACGTTCAGTGGCAGTGCTGATTATAGAGGTTTGGGCCAACGTTTGTATGAGGTGACCATTTTATGCTTATGAGCCGGCCCGGGTGTGCAAAGTCTCTTGCTCAATTTTGTACTTTAATATTGAGGTAAATAGCTGCACAGTGGGACATTCTTTCAGTTTACTGAATTTTTTGTCGACATAAAACAATACAGTACATTTTACATAAAACAGGGTGACTAATAGTCACCCTAAATTACCTAAAAGGTCCTCTTTTCCCTGGACATGTCCTTGCCAGGATTTCTAAATTGCCTAAAATGTATGGGTTATGGCTTTGTCTTCCTATTGCTTTAATACTTACAGAAGGCAATGACTGATAAGTTGTTCGACCAATAGCGTGCAAGCATTCTAACTGATCAATTGTGGTGAGCGAGAAGGTGGGATCTACAGAGAATAGTCACTTGACAGACAAATTCTCATGTCCCCAATCATGTTTTCTCAACTACACTATGAAATAAAGGTTACATATATGTATATTTCTTAATTAGAAATTTTGAGTATTGGTGTATACACTTAATCTCTTTGACATAAAATGCTATTTATTGTGATAGTTGTGTGAAATGATGGCTACGCCCCTGTTATAAAGTGTGTGCGCGCGTGTATGCGTGTGTGTGTGTGTGTGTGTGTGAGCGGACTGACTGGTTTATTGGAAAAAATATGTTAAAAATCCAATTATTTTTTGTCTTATCAGAGGGGGAAAATGTCTGTCTATCAGAAAAACAACTGGTTTTAAGCCAATGAAGCCAGCCACTAGCTATGTAATGAACAATATGCTAGCAGAAAATTAAAATCTAGGAAGAATTTTAATAGATATGTGAAATCAAATATTTTCATGTCCAGTATAAATTGACACAGGGTGGACGTTATGTTTTATGCTATTAAATAAGTTTAATGAAGCAAAGAAAGAAAAGATTTTGACTTAATACTTTGTGTTTAGAGTTGCTTTCCCTCCAAGGAAATGATGTCACTTCTAGTAAGTCATGTGATTTAGGGCATATGCATAAGATTTTAAAGGGCAAGTAGCACCACGGTAACATGATGGCAACATGTGATAATGGAATACAATGCATATGAAAATAAAAGAAAGGAGTTATAAGGTAATAAAAAAAATAAAAATATAAAATTAAACTAACTTTCACTTTGAAAAACATCAAGTCAAGTCAAGTCACCTTTATTTATTAGCGCTTTTAACAATGCAGATTGTGTCAAAGCAACTGTACAGCATTAATTAGGAAAATAGTGTGTCAATAATGCAAAGAATGACTGATAAGTTGTTCGACCAATAGCGTGCAAGCATTCTAACTGATCAATTGTGGTGAGCGAGAAGGTGGGATCTACAGAGAATAGTCACTTGACAGACAAATTCTCATGTCCCCAATCATGTTTTCTCAACTACACTATGAAATAAAGGTTACATATATGTATATTTCTTAATTAGAAATTTTGAGTATTGGTGTATACACTTAATCTCTTTGACATAAAATGCTATTTATTGTGATAGTTGTGTGTGTGTGTGTGTGCGCGCGTGTATGCGTGTGTGTGTGTGTGTGTGTGTGTGTGTGAGCGGACTGACTGGTTTATTGGAAAAAATATGTTAAAAATCCAATTATTTTTTGTCTTATCAGAGGGGGAAAATGTCTGTCTATCAGAAAAACAACTGGTTTTAAGCCAATGAAGCCCATTACTAGCTATGTAATGAACAATATGCTAGCAGAAAATTAAAATCTAGGAAG
Source organism: Sinocyclocheilus rhinocerous (assembly GCF_001515625.1). Lineage (NCBI taxonomy): Eukaryota > Metazoa > Chordata > Actinopteri > Cypriniformes > Cyprinidae > Sinocyclocheilus > Sinocyclocheilus rhinocerous. Next base: position 230,726 of record NW_015654511.1, read on the forward strand.
AATTTTAATAGATATGTGAAATTTATTTTTAAAAGCAAATATTTTCATGTCCAGTATAAATTGACACAGGGTGGACGTTATGTTATATGCTATTAAATAAGTTTAATGAAGAAAAGAAAGAAAAGATTTTGACTTAATACTTTGTGTTTAGAGTTGCTTTCCCTCCAAGGAAATGATGTCACTTCTAGCAAGTCATGTGATTTAGGGCATATGCATAAGATTTTAAAGGGCAAGTAGCACCACGGTAACATGATGGCAACATGTGATAATGGAATACAATGCATATGAAAATAAAAGAAAGGAGTTATAAGGTAATAAAAAAAATAAAAATATAAAATTAAACTAACTTTCACTTTGAAAAACATCAAGTCAAGTCAAGTCACCTTTATTTATTAGCGCTTTTAACAATGCAGATTGTGTCAAAGCAACTGTACAGCATTAATTAGGAAAATAGTGTGTCAATAATGCAAAGTGACAATAGTAAACACTAATTTTTCAGTTAAAGACAGTTCATCATTGAATTCAGTGATGTCATCATCCAGCTCAGTTCAGTGTAAATAGTATCTGTGCAATCAAGTCGATGATATCGCTGGAAATGAAGTGTCCCCAACTAAACAAGCCAGAGGCGACAGCGGCAAGGAACCAAAACTCCATCAGTGACAGAATGGAGAAAAAACCTTGGGAGAAACCAGGCTCAGTCGGGGGGCCAGTTCTCCTCTGGCCAGACGAAACCAGTAGTTCAATACCAGGCTGCATTTAGAAGAAACAGGACTGATAGAGTGAATATAAAAGGTTGAGTTTTTCATTTTTCCTTCCAAATCTTCTGAACCACACTCCAGTCCAGCAGGTGGCGCAGTAAAGCACCTACAAGCTGGTTTGCCAACCGCCAAAAAAACTTAAGAAGAAGAAGTAACATGATGGACTGGAGACTGTGAGACATAGGCTGCATCCTAAATCGCATACTCTCATAAGTAGGTACATTTTTGAAAAAAGTATATACTTCGTGACTGCGAAAAGAGTATAATAATAATAATAATAATAATTCATTACATTTATATAGCGCTTTTCTAGGCACTCAAAGCGCTTTACATTGTTGGGAATCTCCCAATGTATGTTCTATGTAGTATGAATGTGTGTAGTATGAATGTAATCTGGATATACTACATTCACCATATTGTCATTGTCACGTGACCTACCTCCATCAGCTGCATTGTGTCACTGCCATTCATAAATCCTCTCCCGTGGCCTCATGGGATAGTAAAGTGTTCATTATATGCACACTTCAGAATCACGCTGGAAGTCGTAGGTCATCCGGGTACTTTTTGCCTACTCTTTTATGAGTACTGTGAATTCGGACACACTTCTTTTGTCACATACTGTTTTTCGCCTACTATATACTAGGGAAGTATGTGATTTCGGATGTAGACATAGACTAATTTTTACACATTAAAAAATATATTACAATTAATTGTAATTTATGTCAAAACGAATAAGTAAATGTATGACTAATACAAAAAATTGCTGATTTAGAAACACTGAATATGTAACCTTTATTTCAAAGTAAGAGAAAAAAAAACAATTGGGGACATGAGAACTTGTCTGCCAACTTTTGTTAATGGGGTACATCTATGCATGGAAACCATCTGGCATGAAAGTTTTACTGTCATTTTATTGTAAAATATGAATTATTGTTTCAAGCGGACATCCGAAATCCTCCAAACTCGAGAAATTACCCAAAATTTGTTTATGTCTCTCAAACTCCAATCCACCCTGTTACATTGGTGCTACTTGCCCTTTAAATTCTTAAGCATGTGCCCTAAATCACATGACTTGCTAGAAGCTACATTTCCTTGGAGTGAAAGCAACTCCAAACACAAAGTCATGAACTTTTCTTACTTTTCCTCAGTTTTAAATGGCTTATCTAAAATAGAGCAAAACATAACACGTACACCCTGTTGTATCGCTTTATACTGGACATGATTTTTTTTTTTTTTAATCTCTATTAATAGATATTATATCTATTACAATTTTTAAATGTTATTCTACTGCTAGCATGTTGTTCTGTCCATCCTGTTAAGGTCCACCTTGTTACAAAGTGCATTGTAAAAAATGTCATGTGACAAATTTCCTATATCACATGTGAAATATTTGGTCAGGATCATTAGGTTACACTAGCCTAAGCTTGACTTTTGTGTTTTTCTAAATTAACAGACACTATCTCCCTCTGATAAGGCTAAAAAAAATTAATAACTGAAATTTAAAAATCTTTGCAACAAACCTTCCCACTCCAAAATGCACCAAGCGTTCACAGCATCTAATCGTGGACATTAATATTGAAGAGTGCCACTCAGTTGAAATGAGTGTAAATAGTGGATACTGCTTAATATTGCAAATGACATTCTAAACAGTTACATCCTACACTTCAGATGTCCTGTGTACGAGTACAAGATGAGTTACTGCACTCAGTACTGTTATGAGATGACGGTTATTTCCGAAACACTCAAGGGTCATGTGAGATTCCTGTGCCTCAGGACAGGAGATGTATACATTATGGGACTGCTCCACTTTCTCTCGTGCATAAATCTTGGGGAATTGCTGAGTTATCTTTATTGTCACTCTTGACCAATGCATTCTTGCTGAAAAAAAATGACTGATGACTTTTTTGAATTATTACTGAATTTTTGAATTTATAAGAGTACAATTAATTAAAATACAACACAGTACATTCTGTATATTAAACATAATTTTATTTGATATATTTCATAGTATTTTCTACACAGATGGGAAATGGCAAAGACAACACAATTCTCTCACAGAGGAACTCATTTAAAACATGAGTTTCATCCCATATTAAATTTTCAAAATTAAAAAAAATTACATTCACACTTACCATACCCACTGCACAAACATACGGCAGATCCTAACAAATACTTGCAACAGCTGCCAATAATATGTACATCAACACTGTACTGTGTCATTTGAAACACTATCGACTAAACACTACAATGAAGTAGCAGTCATTGAGAGAAGGGGGCACATGCAATATCATTTGATGACACATGCACCAGTCTACTAAACCAGTCTTCAAAGCCAGTCGCATTCAGGTCATCTTTGCATACAATAAAATGTACTCTGTTGGAAATCCCTATTTATAACAAAAATATTGCACCCTAAAGATGTCATTAATGTTATGAATACAGTTCAAAGACAGAATACAGTTCAAAGACAGAAGCGCTTTAGAATACAAAATGCAGCTGTTTGTGATGTTCACACAAACACACATACATATATATATATATATATATATATATAATTCTTCAATCAGTTCAGTTTGGCAGTATTTTTTTTTATCTTTTTAATGATTAGTAACCATTATGACAGTTTGTCAAGAAGCATAATTGAGCCATAAAACGCTGCATAGAGATTTTTTATGGCTTAAGTTTGATTTCCTTTGATCACTGAAAACTACTAAAACTGCAAAACATCTAAGTGCACAGCATAAGATAAAGCCAGCACAGAATAGTTCACCCAAAAATGAAAATTTGCTTTACATGTACTCACCCCCAGGCCATTCAAGATGTAAAGGAGTTTGTTTCTTCATCTGAACAGATTTGAAGAAATTTAGCATTACAGCACTTGCTCACCAATGTGAAAACTTCCATCCCCTGCTGTGAGAGAAGCATTATAATGGACTCGTATTTTGCCCAGAAGCAACAGTTTAAAATTAAAATGCCTTGATGGATTTATTATTATGAACACGCAGCTTTTCACTTCACAAGACATTAACTGATGGACTGGAGTGGTGTGGATTATTGTGATGTTTTTATCAGCTGTTTGAACTCTCATTCTGACGGCACCCATTCACTGCAGAGGATCCATTGGTGAGCAAGTGATATAATGCCAAATTTCTCCAAATCTGTTCTGATGAACAAACAAACTACATCTTGGAAGGCCTGAGTGCGTGAGGTGAACAATTCCTTTAACATAACAGTCCAAAAGTTGTACATTTCCCAACAACCAATGACACATCAACTTACCTATATTTGATATTTCATAAACATACATGTTATATTTCACATTGTGCTCTATTAATTTTTTTTGCTACAGCAGGGAGCCAGCCTCTGTTTCAATCGCATGTACAAATCAGCGTAACCTCTATACTGCTGTTTAGCTGTAGTGAAATGTGCTTCTAGATAACCTGCATCGCGAAAAATGTTTACACCATATGGGACGATTGAAAACATCAAATTTCATAGTACACTGGTTTGGGTGAGCACATATGGGCTCGTATGTTTTACAAAAATAATCATCCATCCCACAGCTGGATTCCATTCTGATAATGACATGCAACACTACAATCAGTCAATTAACACATGCGCTGAAAATAACATATACTTTTTCCAACCAAACTGGACGGGGTGCGATTGAACTCGCAATACCAAATGAGGTCGCATTATCGCTAAACACTAATAACATAATTTATAACCACACCGTAGACGTTTTAAGGTCATGCAATAATTCTACAGATTCCTAAAGGGCAAACAATGAGGAACGTTGCATTTCACACAGATGTATTTGTTTTCCCTGAAAGTGACTATTAATACTGATAGTGCTTCTGTGGCTTTCAGCCGTTGAGCTTCATATACTATATGTACGAGATGAGCTTCCCCTCTATAACCCCACTCATACGGTACCTTTGATCCACCGCAGTCTCTTAGAACATGACCTCCTCGCAGCTGCCGTAGTCACTCTCCACCATATCTGAGCCAGCATAACTGCGAGGCGTCCTTCTAGTAGATCCAGGCCGTGTGGATCCATCGCCGTCCGCGTAGGAAGGCTGTGCCACACTCAAATGCACGCTGAGCCTCTTATAGCCGCTGGAGACGTTGTCCAGGCTGCAAGTGTGCTGAGTAGGGTAGTAGCTTATGGCAGTGTACTCGTTAGGGCACTGAGAGCTGGGCAGCGGCAGACCATCCGGCCCCAAGAAGTCATCTAAATTCTGATTGCTGTAACAAGGGGGTAATGGAGCGCGGCGGTCAGCACGGTCCAGCGGGAAAGGGAAGCCTCCGAAACGAGAGTTCCTGCGTGACTCTGTGGAAGCCGTCGAGTAAGTGCTTTCCACAATGTCAAACTGTGGGAACTCTTGAACCGTGGGTCGGCCGTAGTAGTCAGGATCAGCAGGATACACTGTGAATGAGAGTTATTATTAGAAATGGTTTATTTCTTGCAACTAGGGGTTGCACAAATTAGTTGAGTAGTTCTGACAGTAGTAGATGAGTTAGGTCTATGTCGACTAGTTGTACCACATGATTTCACTTGCACTTAGTCTATACAAGTGTTCTAAGGGATTGTAGGTGGGGGGAGTGAATGTACAGCGCTCTCTCCCACCTTCAATACCACGACTGAGGGGCCCTTGAGCAAGGCACCGAACCCCCAACTGCTCCCCGGGCACCGCAGCAAAAAATGGCTGCCCACTGCTCCGGGTGTGTGTTCACGGTGTGTGTGTGTTCACTGCTGTGTGTGTGCACTTTGGATGGGTTAAATGCAGAGCACTAATTCCGAGTATGGGTCACCATACTTGGCCACATGTCACGTCACTTCACTACAAGTAGTGATGCATCAATATTAAAATTATATTTTCATGTTATGGCCGATAAACAATAAATGCTTGATATAAACTACTGGTCAAAAGTTTGGGGTTGGTAAGATTTTTTATGTTTTTAAAGAAGTTCACTAAGGCTGCATTTATTTGATCAAAAATGCAGTGAAAACAGTAATATTGTGCAATATTATTACTATTTAAAATGTTTGTTTTAACTTTTATTTAAATGTTTTTAATATAATTTATTTGGGATGCAAAGCTGAATTTTCAGCAGTCATTATTCCAGTCTTGAGTGTCACAAGACCTTCAGAAATCTTTTTGGTGCTCAAGAAACATTTATTATTATTATCAATAACAGAGTTCTGTTGCTTAATATTTTTGTCCATTTTAAAGTGTCCTTGACGAAGGATAAATCAAGTAGGAATCACAGTACAGAATGAGATTCGTGTTATTGAACTGTATTTAAAGATTTACTTTAAGTGAGAGATGACAGCAGGGTTAAGGGGAAATAAACATGTACAATTAAACACACAAAATATGCACCGATCTAATATCGACATACTGATAAAATAAAAGTCTCCACTATCATCCGCTAATTATATGGGTATCAATGTGTTGTGCATCCCTAACGGCAAGAGCAGAAGAAAATTCCTCTCACTGGTGTGTGACATTAATATTATTATTAAACCAATAAAATACCCAATATGTCCAAATATATGAAACTAATAAAGTGTCGCTCAGAGTTTTCCACTATGCGAGTGGGACATGACAGTTTTTTGCACTGTTAATGACAGTTCTGACAGTTTATGGTGATCCACTCAACTCAAGCATTTGTGGATGTGCCACAAACAGCAGAGACACAGTGTTTGAGTCTTTTGCATTAGGTAAACACTGTCCTGCTGACTACTTGAATTTAGTAAAAATTAGTAGTCATATTTAAGTTAAAATGGAAAAAGTAGACAAATTCTCAACTGTTTTTGAAATGCTTGAGTGTTAAAGATGTGCTTGAGAATTTTATGTCACAATTTTAAATGTGATATACAGCTTTTCAAAACAGGAACACATGAGAAAGTGCTCAGTGCTGCAGCAAACTGAAAAAAAAAGAAAGAAGATATCATTGAATATGACCTGCACTTGCTTTTACATTGACCTGCACACGCAGCTATTTGCCCTGCAACCCCTTTCGTCTTTTATGATGTGACTAAATTCCAAATGAAGTGAAGTGCCTGTAGAAGCGGAGAAAATATTATTAAATAAAACTCACCTTCGTAGTCATGCTCCCAGTTGTTTTTCATAATAGAGTCGTTATCAGAGCTGGTGGAGGGTGGAGGAGGTAGATTGGGGGCCACGCTGCAAATCACAGGACCCTGAGGCCTCTGGGACCGAGAGCCCACCTGAGGGCCGCCGGGCTCCCGCTGTTCACGAGGTTTGAGGGAACGAAATGGACTGTTATCCAGATCACATGTGAAGCCAATCAGGGTGCTGATCTCCATAGGAGAGCTGATCTCAGTTTCTTTCATCATGCTTTTAGGCAACGTTGGGAAGTAGCCGTTGGAATCCTGCACGCAGCCAGACTTGTGCTTCTTACGGCTGACATAGTGTTTTCGGAAACACACAAAGGCCACGACGAGGAGGACAAGCCCCAGTATGCCTGCACAGATCTCTGCAATTTCCACATAAGAAGGGGAGGTGTTGCGCTCACAGTGGATGGAGTTTCCCGCAATTGAACATTCAAAACCTTCGCGACATGCATTGGGAGTGCATGCATTCTGACATCTGCAAAGAGAAGGAACAATTGACTGAATGTAGGAGTGTGTGAGTGGGCCACACTGATCTAGATATTCTCACACTCAGTCACAGATACCACAGATGAATTACCATTCAATGGAAACTTGAATATCTTCCTCATTCCAAACGTCCAGTGTATCAGATACATTTCTTTTAAATTGTCTTTATGTATGCAAACAGTTATGTTATCAAGCTATCATCTGGATGTTTCCACAACTCTTATTATCTTGAGAAATAAAGAGTATTTTCTTTTTTTAATTCATTCCATATTATTTAATCTGAGATATCTTGATATTACAGAATGCTACTGTTAACTCTTTCCTTGGCAGCGTTTTAAAAAAAAGTTGCCAGTCACCTCCAGCATTTTTGATCATTTTCATAAAATGGTCAGAATATTATGTTGTATATTATCGCCACCATATTGCTCAAGCTTGGTGTTATATATGAAAGAGGACAATCAATAATGTTTTAATTTGTCAACTCAAAGGCACACAGCAAATGGAAAACGCACATAACACATGCAACCTGTGTGGGCGAGTATTCATTCTCATGCAAATTAGTCCGACTTCTTAATGCCTTCACCAAGGACAAAATATGCATGTGTGATTTCAAGAGCTTCGCTGTGTGAGTCTCACCTGTTTCCAGCAATTTGTGCAGAGCAGTTGCAGATGTACCCTTGATTATTTGGCATACACAAACCATTAGCACATGGCTGGGATGCACAAGGATCGTCCGGCAGGATGCCGTTCTCACAGCGAGAGCCAGAGTATGGCAATGGACAGCTACAGTGAAACTCTGGAGGACAGACGGAAAAAATGCATCTTAGAGAAATGGTCAAAATAACAACGACATTTCCATAGGAACTTCTCTGTGCTGAGATGAAAGTGTAGACTGACACTGGGGTATTGAGAAATCTTTTGAATGGAGATACAGCGGAGATTATTATCTCCCTAGCTTTATTTCCATATCTGTGTAGTGCTGCTTATATACTCCAAAGACACTACAGCATTTCTGTTTCTTGTCCCTTACCAATTTGTTAAGGTACCTTGATTAATATTCAAGAATTAATTCCCTACTTCCCAATTGTATAACATGAAACAGAGATGAAATAATGAATAGATTTGCACAACTTTAGCACACTTTCAGTAACTACTTCCAACATTAGCACTGTAATAGATACGTAAAAGACACGTTCAGTTCATTTTAGTTCATGCAATTTTAAACTCACAATAAAAATTTTTTTATTAATTAACATGTTAATTTAAAATAAATTTTTCAAATGATAAAAAATCATTTTATCATTTAATTATATATTTTTATTTAATTTATTTTTTTATTAAACATTCTGTTTTTATTTTTTTGTATACATTAACTAACGTTAACAATTTAAAATGATTGTAAAGTGCCACCAATTCATTTTTTTAATATTATTTTCAGCACAAACCTTTTCTGTTTTTATTATTTCTACACATGATTTTTTTGTAAATGCATTTAATTTTACAGTGATGTTTGTGTACATTTTCTAGTGATCATAGCAGCAGTAATTCATCATATGTTGATTAAATGATGTAGCATTATAATCATCCATATATCAAAACTCAAGGTGTAGACAAGCAAGATGGGAAACTACTGTTGTGCAAATGGCATTCAGATTTGCTGACCTAATTTGCAGATTAAATTTTATGAATTGGTAGGTAAAACAATGAAGAATGTGTGTCCATTGCTTTCCCACCTCCACTGGGGTCTTCAACACAAGTGCCTCCATTCTCACAAGGATTACTGGCACAGATCTTCACATCAGAGCAGCACTGGTAGATCCCAAAGAGTCTGCCGGTCTGCGGGCCAGTTCCTGTCATCCCCTCCTCTCCTCTCACCGCCTCTCCATTGAACTGTACGCTCTCCAAACAGCCGGTGAAGCCCAGTCCCCCTGCATCTGTGCTGGGATTGGAGTTGGCCAGCACCAGGGCTCCACCGGACTGACTGAGCCTGCAGGGCTGAGGCAGAACCACAGAGTTGGAGTGGCTGGCATCAATGGTGAGTCTAAGGGTTGAGCCGTTGACCTCCAGAGAGACGTGGTGCCAGTGGCCATCAGCCACAGGGTGGTTGGCCACATGCAGACTGGCAGGGAGCATGTTGCCACATCTATATCTGAGCCACAGCTCCTTGTCCACCAGCTAGATAAACACACAAAGAGTCAATGATAAATAACAGTATTCATGATAAGAACAGGAAAAATCTTTTTTTTTTTTTAAGTTAGAAATGAACTCTTTGTATTCGTATCGGATTTTCATATGGATTTAAATAAATAAAAAATTCATATGGATTTGAAAAACTTTTATAATATTCTTAATAAAAAGGTTAAATCTACTGACTATACAAATGCCATGTGGTGTAAGCATTAAAAATGCGATAACATATTTTCACTTTGAATTAGAATTTTCTGATTTGAATCAAAAAAGTTATAATGTTAAAAGGTAATTAATTATTCAATAATTAAAAATATTTTTGGGTGCAATTTTGCAACCTGAACTAACGTCGCCTTGTCCTAAAAAGGTCACATTTTCAAGGTCACATGACCTTGACACACAGTCATGAGGACTTTGATACCGCGGCTCAAGCTCATGATCACTACTGCTCTGAATCGGGCTCCATATGAATCACTATTGTGCAGACTCACCCCTTGTCCAAATACCCACACTTGCGGTCTTTGCATTTGACCACTTGACTACTTGTATGACGCATTTCCTGTATTTGGTCTAAGTGTTCAAATGAGTGTGTGTAGAACTTTTCATTACCTGATAGGACACACTTATGGTGTTGTAAAAATGCAAGTGTTTACAGAGCTTTATTTTTATTTTCAATTCTTTGCATTTTAAAATCAACTTCTAAATGTCTGTTCGGTAGTCCCTATAACAGATGACACAATTTAATTTTGCGGTGCTTCTAATTAAATTATAAAAAGCAGTTGCAAATGTTGTACACAATAATTATCACCACTACTCATTCACACCAATAAAGCGTGCAGCTCTTTGTTTTACTACCAAATTATATGTAGCTACTATCTAATTATTAATAATATTTAATATAGGCTACATTGGGAAGGTTTCTGTGACCTCTCGCGAGATCTCGGCAAAAAGTCTCACGATTTATTTCCACAACATGATGCATGATGGGATACACTAAGCCTCAAATAGCGCTCCGCAGTGTGGATAGTGTGGATTTAGTGTGCGTTAAGGGCACTGCGCTTTAGCGTTTTTAAGACCTGGGACAGTCTTGCGCAGTTCCTGTCGCGCGCACGCGCTCTCAAGTGGCCAAGACCGCAAATGTGGGTATTTGGACAAGGGGTCAGGCTCCAAATGAATCACTACTGCACCGACTTAGGCTCCAAATGACATAATTTTCGCAAGATGCTGGGATGTTTTGGCTTCACTTTTGTACAGTGAAAGGACTTGGAGACGTGTCGTCCTTTTTTTTTTACAGTCTATGGTCGAACTACTTCAACAAATTAACATATTCTTAACAAAGCTGTAAAATACACACAAGTTGCAGAGGTGGTTCAACTCCATAAAATCTGAATTTCAAACTTCAGAAGAAAAGTTCAACACTCACTCTACAAACATACACTTGACTTTATTTATAAACAGTGATGTTTCGGCCAACTTTAAGGCCTTAGACAAAATAAACAATGTCTATGTTTGTAGTAGAGCATAAAATTTAAGGCATGATCATCACAGAAGAGACATAGTCATGTCAATGCATGTATGAATTTCATATTGAATGTATTTTTGAAAAGACTAAAGAAAAATGAGCATCACGTCATTGACCCAGAAAAACATCTTCAGTCTGGCAAATATTAAAAAAACATGAAAACAAAAGTAGGCTATACACTTATTAGCTTTAACCTGACGTCACATATTTACGGACTGTGCCCAGGTTGCTGAAGAGCCAGCGAAGCTCTTGCTGGAGTAGGTTAGATAGGTTGTGTTTTTGCACAGCTGGAAGCGTGTGCTCTCTGCACTCGCTCTGTGGGAGATAAGTAGCCCTTTGTGTGCGCTAAAGGTAGTTGTGAATGACAGAGCTCGCGGGAGAACGTGGTTACTTCTCCTTCAATCGCACCAACAACTTTGTGCTGCAAAGCATTCAAACAGACACTGACATTATGCCTCCTCAGCGATCCACCCTCAAATAATGGATCACTCACATATGCATGTATTAGTTTCCTGTTCTGTGCATTAAAAAAAAAAACATAGCTAGTGTGTGTGTGCACTTCACATTTGAAAGTATTACACTGATACTGAGAGTATGCATTATTAACAATCATCTCCTTCACACCAGCCTCTTAATTGCTGCGGCAGAATCTTCAGAGAGTTTTGCGATGTGAGAAGCGAAGCACAGAGCCTTTTGCTCTGATCTGATACCAGTCAGCCCATGGGTTTTGCTCATTTGCTTTCATTAGACAGAGCTGCTGTTTGATTTTGCTGTGCTGGGCTGAACTGAGTGTGCAGCGATGGTGGTGGTGAGATGAGCACAAAAAAGGAAGAGGAACTTTTCCCAAGAGAACTCAATGAGGGAGAATGTTCGAGCTGAGTTTTGGTTCCTTGAGGGCAATGCTGAGTTTGACAGGCAACAAGATTGTTTATCCACCAGAGTCCACATCAAAAAAAAAACAGCACATGATCTCGCTGTGCTTGTAAATCAGAAAACAAGACATCAGCTAGCTAAACATTTATGGTTAAGCAAGCAATGGAGAGTATCCTTAAAGGAGGTGATATTCCCTGCCCAGTTATTTGTCTTGTGAAATGATGACTGCAGAGTATGATGACAAAAATTTAATTCTGTTTTGTTGATATGGTTAAACTAACTAATATTCATCATCAATACACAGTTTTCTGGAATATTTGATCTTCATCGGTCAGTCGTGGCATTCTGTGGCCAAATAAAAATCATTTCGACTCACATCAATGTGCATTAATTTATTTGGCAAGCAGCTGTGTAATAAGTGAGATAATGTACAGTATATTGCGCTGGTCGGCAAACTGCAGAGTATGATGACAAAAATTAAATTCTGTTTTGTTGATATGGTTAAACTAACTAATATTCATCATCAATACACAGTTTTCTGGAATATTTGTCGTGGCATTCTGTGGCCAAATAAAAATCATTTCGACTCACATCAATGTGCATTAATTTATTTGGCAAGCAGCTGTGTAATAAGTGAGATAATGTACATATATTGCGCTGGTCGTTTTAGCAAAATACACCATTTATGGATAATAAAAATGTCCTGATCATCCTATATACATGCCTGTTGGCCATGACCGCCTGACTATTATCCCTCACTTGATTATTGTTATTATCCCTCAATGAATGATTGGATGAAAGCTCTGTTTCTGCTTTATTGTCCACTGGATTCATATAGGTAGCATGCTATTCAAGAAGGCAGCAGCTCCACATGCACAAATAGCATGTGATGTAAACAGGAACAGGGTTGATAGCCGCTGGATTACTAGAATAAATATTTTTATTGATACTTTTTAGTAGCGAATGACTCAGATGATTTTGTATGAATGTATTTATACTAGTTTGGGGTTAGTAAGATTTTTAAATGTTTTTAAGACATCTCCAAAAAAATACAGTAAAACAGTAATATTGTAAAATATTATTACAATTTAAAATAACTGTTTTCTATTTTAATATATTTTCAAACATAATTTATTCCTGTGATCAAAGCTGAATTTTCAGCATCATTACTCCAGTCTTCAGTGTCACATGATCCTTCAGAAGTCATTATAATATGCTGATTTTCAAGAAACATTTATTATTATTATTATCAGTGTTGAAAACAGTTATGCTGCTTAACATATTTATTTATTTACAGTCATTCTTTGACAAATAGAAAGTAATAGAAACAGCACTTATTTGAAATAGAAATCTTGGTAACACTTTATTTCGATAGTCCACTTTAGACATTCTATTAACAGTAACTTTAACAGTAACAGTAACTTTGCAACTACATGTCAACTAGCAGTTAGTAGAATATTAGTAGACTGTCTGCTTAATATCTTCTAACACTTTCTTTGTCAACTTATTCTACTAACCCTAAACCTACCCTAACAGTCTACTCTGAGAGTTAGTAGACATGTAGTTGCAAATTAATGAGAATTAGTTGACATGTAGTTGACATGTAGTTACAAAGTTACTTATAGTTAATAGAATGTCTAAAGTGGACTATCGAAATAAAGTGTAACCGAAATCTTTTGTAACATTATAAATGTCTTTACTGTCACTTATGACCGATGTAATCAATCCTTGCTGAATAAAAGCATTAATTTCTTTTTTTTTTTTTTATTTAAAAATACTTACTGCCCCCAAACTTTATATATATATACCATTCATTCTATCTACCCTCTTGGATAAAATGTTGCATTAGAATTTGGCCAAAATGGTGGATCTTAGATGAATCATTTTATACCATGCTGTTGGGAAGACTCTTGGCATCAGAATCGTGTCTGCGATGTCTTACAATGCTGGTAGGTTTCATAACAGACCTCCCGATGTGAGTCCAGTGAGAAGAAAAACCTAATTATTGCGATCAGTGCCCCCATGCTCGGACGGACTCCTCACTGCATTAAAGGGTATCAGTTCCAGCGTATCTATCCCGCCACAGATCTCATTTCTCTTAATAATGTTAGATAGATCGCAGCTGTCAGTATTCATAAATGCTACAGCTGCTCAACTGACAAGTCACCTTTTCTTCCTTTCTTGTCACATGTGGCTTTGCTCAAATAGGCTCGATTTCCATTTGAAAGTAATTACTTAAAAGGTAAGAAAACTGAAAGAAAGTACTAGCTTAGCAGTTGATTCAAATTTGACAAGTTTTCACAGCACGAGCTGTCGCTCCTCTCAAATTAAAAGACTGATAAGACATGAACTGATAGGAATTTGCTGAGGATCGCCAGAATGTTAATTCTCCAGAAAGACACATAAATTATGTCATGTATATCTTTGCAACGTGTGAAGATCAATGCCCTGAAGATTTCTTGGATGACCATGTTTAACAATTCCTTTTGAAGCCCCTCTGCAACAATGAAATGGTCCAGCTTGCCAAGTTTCAAAACCCAGAGGTAAAGCTTTGGAAAAAAAGGAGAGTGCACTTTTGATGTTGCAAGCCATTTTTTGAATATTCAATTATGGTGCCTAGATGAGGTGTCCTCCAGGAGAGATGTCATATGATTTTGAAGCAGAGGTCGGCGTTTCAAGTCTTTATCGTACTCACAATGTATAGAACATGAATGCACTTTTCAGTGCATTTTTCTTTTGTGCAGTACCTTAAAGACTTCCTCTAGCTGAAGCTTCAAAGCTGCATTAGGCCGTTTAAATAAACAAATACTCAAAGAGTCCTCACTGCGCCTCTGAGTCAAAGAAGGAGAGCAGTCAGCCATGGATTCATCATAACACTCATTTGAGAAATACAGGTTGATTTATTACTGATGTGCTCAAAGGGTGGGCTGAAATCCACATCACAAGCTGTTTCAATCCCTTCTGGAATGTGCTCCTGAATATTAATGCGTTTAATGCGCAGTTAGTCGAGAACAAACGAGCTTCTACTGCAAACATTTGGACATTGTATTTGTCATGGGGTGGAGTGAAGTTTCCTGTGATCGTTCTATTGTGATCTGGATGGCAGGGGCTTTTTGTATTTTAGATTTTTTTTACCTACAGCAATTCACACAAAGTAAGCTTTTTGTGCACGACAAAAGAATAAGCTAAAGACGCTTTTGTCAGTGTGTTTGAAAAATGTCGTACCTCTAATTTTCCCCAGTCAGAGGCATTGGAGGACATCACTGTGCCCTCTGCTGCAGACGTCTTGAGTCGAAGGGACAGATGGAAGTTTTCTTTGCTCTCTTCCATTTGATAGAGGTATTTCAGATAACCCTTGCCGTCAAATCTCACAGCAGATTCTGCAACGCAGGAAGCATAAATACATTTGGCAAAATGTGAAAATTCAGTTTTGCATCGCAAGAATAAATTACATTTTAAAATATATTCAAACAGAAAACGGTTATTTTAAATTGTAATAATATTTCACAATATTAATGTTTGACTGTATTTTTGATTAAATAAATGCAGCCTTTGTGAGCATATAAGAATTCTTTCAAAAGAATGAAAAAAAATCTTTCCATCTACAAACTTTTGAACAGTAGTGTACGTGCAAAACAAAATAAGATATTTTGAAAAACTCTTAAACTGCTTTTTACCAGAAAATGAAAGCAAATGGTGATCAGGAGCCTTCAAGCTCTAAAAATAACAAAAATAAAAGTACATTTACACTATCAACCTGTAAATACTACAGTATGTGTGTGCTCCTAGTGTATGTACGCAACAGACTGAAATTAAAATCATTATTCTTTGAATATCTTTCCCTCTGGCATAGCTCTCAAATCGAATTCATGTTTCCATGCATTTAAATGTAAGGCGCCACAAGGCATCAACTAGATTTGATGATGCCAAATGCCATTGGTTCTTGCATGTCTCAAGTTTAAATATGAACAATAATAGCAAAAGAGATTAAAGAAGGGACAATTGTGTGTATAGCAACTTTTTTCTGATCATGTAACTTCAGACACATTGGAGTATAATGATAATAAAGTCATATAGACCCAATAGTTCTCAACCTTTTTGACTCCAAGGCCCCCATTGACTACAACAATATTCAAACGCCCCATGACTTTTCCATGTCATTTGTTATTTACTGGATCATTTTGGAAAAAAAAAAACATTTTTACTCACAGCATAACTATAAAAACCTATATACATTATAAAACCATTATAAATACCCATTGCATTTAAAGATTTAATTTAATTTAATTTAATTATTAATTTACTTTTCTAGGTCTAGAATTTACACTATTAAATGAGGTGGGAACGAGCCATGAGAATCCTAGTTTGTCAAAGACAAAAACTTATTGAAAGTGTCTTGATTTTTAATTGTTTAGCTTATTTTAGAGCTCGTTTAGTCTTATTTTATATTTTAACATTTTAAGTCATCTTGAGGGCCCTGGGAACCTGTTTGAGAACCATTGATATAGACTATTGTTTTTTGTCATTACTGGAGCTTAAAAGCCCCTGGTCACTTGTGCAGCTTGAAATTTCTGTGAAACATCTCCTTTTGTGTTCCCTTGACAATGACATGAGGGTGCATTTATTATATGGTGAACTGTCCCTTTAAAGCAAACCCAGAGCAGTCAAAATAAAGTTGCAACTAAATGAGAAGCGAGATGACATTCAAGGCCTCCAGTTTTGTCTAAATCCTCAGTGGAATGCAGAATAAGACGCTGGTGGTCTCATTGCCTACCATTGCAGGAACACACGCTCTCCCAGCTGTGCTGCGGGGTGATGAAGTTCGCCCGTGCGGTGGCGTAGTTACTCATTCTCCCCTGCCTCATCACTACAGTGTTCCTGCAACCCCGAGGTGGGCAACCAGCGCCCACACAACCATCATGCTTCAGTCTCAAGACGTTCAAACCCAGCGTATCTTCTACAGTTGAAAGGACCCCAGTGAGGCGCTGAGCAGACACGGGCTGGACGGAGCCGTCCTGAGCTCTCCGGACCAGAAGGACCTCCATGTTGATGGAGTTTGGCTGCTGTTGCAAGCTGGCAATGCGCAGCGCTTGTCTGGGGATGTTTAGCTCCAAGCCCAGGCTGCGCTGGAGGCCTCTCCAGTGATCGGACACGAACTCTTCCGCCGAAAGTCCAGCCAACTGCAACGTGAAGCCCTGATCCAGATCGTGTTTAGAGGGAGCCCAAACATGGACCTTCACTCCCGCCCAGATGTTAAATTTCCCATCGGACACGCTCACGTTCAAGTGGTACAGGCCTGGATCCAGGTTCTTCTCCACCACGATCTTTCCATCCACTGCGTCCACAGAGAACAGGCCTTGGTCCAGGCCATCAGAAACCAGTTTGTAAGATAGGACATCTTGGGGATCTTGGTCCGTGGCGTGCAGCTTGCCGATGACACGTTTCGAGAACACCCCACCAGCGGTGGTGATGAAAACCTCTAGCGGAGTCACAGTGGGTGGATATCGGCTCTGCTCTGTGATGTTGATTTTCACCACGCATATTGAGGACAGAGGAGGGTGGCCGCTGTCAGTGACCTGTGGAGATGATATTTATGTGATGTGTGAAAAAAACATTGCGACGTGTGAACAATACACTGACCTTTGAAGAGTTGCTTTAAATAATTTAAGGCGGTGTGGTAGAATCACTGGTCCACAGATAACAATCAAGTTTAGGTCAGGTCGTATTGTCCCATACATGCCATATTCCATTTGAAGGTATAGTTCACATAAAAATGAAAGATTCTGTCATCATTTATTCACTCTATTGTGGTTCCAAACCCGTATGACTTTTTGTTTTTCTTCTGTGGAAGACGTTTTGAAAAATGTTCATAATACTCTTTTCTATACAATGACAATGAATGGTGCTCAGGGTCGTGTGCGCTTTATAATTTAATTGAGAATACATGTCAACTTCCAATGCAAGTTTTGAATTTAAATTGAGGTAACAAACATGATTCGGAATTCCAATTCAAATTTGAGTTAAAGGAAGCATAAGTAGAAAATGTATAATTTATTTAAAACTTAAAATCAACAAAAATTTAACAAAATTAAATGTTACATTGAAATTCAAGGAAAGTTTGTCAAGACCAATTTATATAATTGATAAATAAATAAAGGACTTCTGAAGGCTTGGAATATCCTATAACATATTTTTATTTTATGGTAGTTTCACTGTGTTTTTTGGACAATTTTTGTCAACACCCATCCTTGTTCACTTTCATCATAGGAGAAAGGAGCACCATTAAAAAAAATAAATCTGAGTTTTCCAGCAGAAAGAAAGTCCTATGGCTTTAAGACAACATGAGGATGGGTAAATGATGACAGTCTTTCATTTTTGTGTGAACTACCACTTTAATTCTCGAAACAAACATATAAACATGCATTGCACTCGTAACTGAAATAAATGAATGAAATCTTTCACCTGGATTTTTAGCAGATGCTGAGGCTTGCCACTCCTCCTCAGCGGGGAGGATACGGACAGCAGTCCTCCTTGGTCAATGTGAAAGCTCCTGTCCTCATTTCCCGAGACAATATGGAATGAGAATGGAGGGCCGTTCTGAGGCGTATCTCTGTCTGTTACCAGCAGCTGCAGAATTCCACTGCCCCCGGCTTCCCATTCCTGTGTCCAGAAAAACACCATTAATCAAGCCACACATGCTTGGAAAATACCGACTTTTAGAAAAGTTGTAGCTGTCCTTTCTCGAAAGTAGATGAACAATTAACAAAAATGTGTTCTTTATTTTTAAAGATAAAACTCCTCTGAGTTTTATTGTGTTCTACTGCTCTGGCAACAGAATGTATCATGGCGAACAGAGAGAAATTGCTGGAAAAGAATAAAAATAATCAATCCACCCTGATGTTTCTTGCCGTTTTTCAAATCGATAGCGGATTTCTGTCACGGGACTCGTTTTCAATGCCAGATTCTTCTGTGCAAACAAATCTAAGCTTGAAGAAACAGCCCAATTCTGTCGAAATGAAAACACAGCAAGAACAGATGGTGATTTTTATCACTCTGTCTGTATTTGTGCTACCGATTGGACCGAAGTCACAGTGGGTGGATATCGGCTCTGCTCTGTGATGTTGATTTTCACCACGCATATTGAGGACAGAGGAGGGTGGCCGCTGTCAGTGACCTGTGGAGATGATATTTATGTGATGTGTGAAAAAAACATTGCGACGTGTGAACAATACACTGACCTTTGAAGAGTTGCTTTAAATAATTTAAGGCGGTGTGGTAGAATCACTGGTCCACAGATAACAATCAAGTTTAGGTCAGGTCGTATTGTCCCATACATGCCATATTCCATTTGAAGGTATAGTTCACATAAAAATGAAAGATTCTGTCATCATTTATTCACTCTATTGTGGTTCCAAACCCGTATGACTTTTTGTTTTTCTTCTGTGGAAGACGTTTTGAAAAATGTTCATAATATTCTTTTCTATACAATGACAATGAATGGTGCTCAGGGTCGTGTGCGCTTTATAATTTAATTGAGAATACATGTCAACTTCCAATGCAAGTTTTGAATTTAAACTGAGGTAACAAACATGATTCGGAATTCCAATTCAAATTTGAGTTAAAGGAAGCATAAGTAGAAAATGTATAATTTATTTAAAACTTAAAATCAACAAAAATTTAACAAAATTAAATGTTACATTGAAATTCAAGGAAAGTTTGTCAAGACCAATTTCAAAGTTGGGTTAACAACACCTTGTCTGAAAACTTAAAGTCTTGAAGGTCAAATACTGTAGATTATACACAGAGACAGACAAATAAATAGATCCTAGAATCCTAGATCCTGAACCTAGAATTTTGCAACCTACTGAAATGTGTATTTACAATATAACATAACATAACATAACATAACATAACGGAATGAGAATGGAGGGCCGTTCTGAGGCGTATCTCTGTCTGTTACCAGCAGCTGCAGAATTCCACTGCCCACAGCCTCCCCTTCCTGTGTCCAGAAAAACACCATTAATCAAGCCACACATGTTTGGAAAATACCGTCTGACTTTTAGGAAAGTTGTAGGTGTCCTTTCTTGAAAGTAGATGAACAAATAGCATAAATGTGTTCTTTATTTTGATTAGAATGCAGGTGATTCTAGAGTTCACTCATCTGAGTTTTATTGAATTCTACTGCTCTGGCAACAGAATATATCATGGCGACCAGAAAGAAATGGCTGGAAAATAATAATCATGATCAATCCGCCCTGATGTTTGTAGGTTTCTTGCTGTTTTTTAAATCAATAGCGTATTTCTGTCACGGTACTCATTTTCAATGCCAGATTCTTCTGTGCAAACAAATCTAAGCTTGAAGAAACAGCCCAATTCTGTCGAAATGAAAACAGCAAGAACAGACGGTGATTTTTATCACTCCTTCTGCATTTGTCAACAAAGTGCTACCGATTGGACTGATATGTGCTCCTCGTTTTCCTTCGAGCTGGAACAACTGGAACAGGTAATTGAAACAGAGTGCTCAGCTGGCAGAGATGAGCCTAATTGTTACTGACCACCTACATGGTGCCAAATAGCTGCTGCACTCTGCAAACACAGACACCTTGGGTGGTGGTAAATGGGGTGTGAAAAATATTTCCAAGTCAGCAGAGTTGACCCTATAATTAGAAGCAATGGATCCGGCTGACTCTGAAGGGGTAAACAGAGAGTCCGAACACTGTTGTAGAAAAAAAATACTATATTATACATGGCTGATTGACTCTTTATCCTGAACTCTTGGCTTCCCGTGTGCTCATGTGCAGCTTAGAGCACAAATGAGATGACAGCTGTGTCACCTTTGATGTCCCACAATCCCATGCTAGTGATTCAGTGCATTGGGGGAAAAATTTAGAATTAAAAATTTCTACACTGATAAAAAAGGGGTCACACACTTTACTTAAAGGTGGGGTAAGCGATTTTTCAAAAAAGCTTTAGAAAACTGATTAGCAAGTAGCAAAACAAACTTGTAGCCAATCAGCAGTAAGGGGCGTGTCTACTCATGATGTGGAGGAGAGAGCGTTCAGTGCACAGGACGGACATTAGATAATGCATTATAAAGGTATTCATAATGTACATTGTAATGCATTATATTTTTTCATAAATACCTGTAACCAAAATTAAAATGCATTATAATATTTGAAGGTTTTTTTGCAATGTGTTTTAATGCATTATGCTTTCTAACGGTGTAACAATGAATACAAAGGTATTATAATGTATTATCATATAAATCATATAATGCATTATAAGGTGCATTACAGGACATAATTAATGCATTAAAACCATTAAAACTATTTTATAGTGCATTATATATAAAGGCTTTAAGTGAAGTGTTACCAAGTGTTTTAATAATTTTTTTTTTTTTTAAGTTATAAATAAAACAAAGACTACTGGATTTCATTTTACAAGAAAATCCTATTTCATTCTTTCTACTTCAAAATCTCATGTTTAATTCAACGTGTTACTAGCATTTTGTTTGTAATTGTGAAATTGACTAGCAACTGAGTGAAAATTGGTTGGTTGAACCTTGTGTCTGATGGATCGGCAAGAAGCAAATATCCATTTTTAACATATTCTTTCATTTCTACCGTGAAATAACCATTGTAATCATAAAAAATATTTGCTTGGCTATCTCCAAAGCTCATGTGAATTTGTTCTAGATCGTCAGGTGTGATATTTCGGTGCCGTCTGAAGCTGTCTGTCTGAAGAAAGCGAAATCATTGACTAACTTGGCAGGGAGGCACAAAGGTAGGTTTTGGACGAAGCGTTTGTTTTTACCTGAAGGACGAGGCTGTGATTGATCTGCGAGAACATCGGTGGGCTGTCGTTGACGTCAGATACGGTCACTGTCACCTGGACGGCGGAGGATAAAGGGGGATCGCCTTCATCGGCAGCTTGCATGGTTAATGAGTAGTGCGTTATCTGAAAGGCGAGGGGCCGTGTCAGCAGGATTATGAAGATATGAACATCATGGTACCATTGTTCAATAACAGCAGTCAAATATGCACAGTAGTGATTAAAATGTGATCAGAGGATTCAACAGATACAACTAAATCCCTGATAAAACAAGTGAGTGCGTGTTCTGGGCGGCGAAGTGAAACTCACCTCTTCCCTGTCCAGCATGGAGCGCACAGTTATGTGGCCGGTGTGAGGATCGATGCCGAACTGCTGCTTTGGATCACCGCTCACAATAGAGTAGATGATGAAGTTATTTGGAGGCCCATCAAGGTCGATGGCTCTTACCTGAGACAGATGCACAGTTAGTGAAAGGAAGATGAGCACACCTGAGTGGTATTAAACAAAGCTTTAAAGCTCCGGATTACTGCAGATTCTTCTAATCTAGCGGTCTGCATCAGACACAGCTAATGTCACAACGAATAGCTGAGCTGACTGTGAGTGCTCATATTCAATCACCATTAGCTGATTGCTCCATTCAAAATGTTTTTCTGATTGCTTAAGTGACAGATGCAGTAATTCATTCCCTCGACAGCTGCCACAATAGCTTGCCTCATTCCAGTCACCAAACTGACAACAGCTGGCTTTAATTTGCTTCATAGAATGCATTATGGAGAAAGTCTGAGACAGCTTACATTTGAAGTCAAAGGCGATATGATAACAGTCCAGAAACGGCACATTAAAAATCATAGTAGTTTTGTTGTTTTCCATTAAATATCTATTTTTAAAACATGATACATCTAGTTTTAACTAAAAGTAAAACTATTTAAAATGTTTTTTGAATCAAAGCTGAAATCAAATGAAATACGAATATTTGATACATTTTTAAATATGTACGAAAATTAGAAATGTTGCCTTGGCAGCTAACTGAAATAATTTTAAGTGCTAAAATTACTAAAACTAAATAAAATTAATTAAAGCTAAATAGAAATATATATTTTTTTAAAATAATAAAAATGACAAAAACACATAATAAAATGATTAAAACAAAGAAAATATTAATAAATAGTATTTGCATATAAATTGCATATACAGTGAATAATATTTAACACTGTATTTATTTGTTTCTTGATTGTTTGTTTGTTTGTTTACAAGTTGTGTATAGATACTGCAACTTCTTTTCATAAAAATTACTTTTTTTGTCTGATTTCCATGACACAGAATTCAGAAAGAGAACGGAGGGCATAATCCCCCCCCAACTCTGTATTTATTTATTTAATGGGGTTTATGCTTTAAACAAGAAAAAAAATAAAATTCTGATGTGAAGAAAATTTTACTTAATTTAAGATATATTCCCTTAATATATACCTCTTGATATCTGTATATTAATATCTTAATATGCAATGTATCTTGATATGTTTAAGGTTTTTTTTTTTTAATTGAAAAACTAAGAAAACGATATGTTGTAGAGCACTTTCAGGAATAACACAGTCAGCTTTAGCCTTATTTTGAAAAGTTTTATCATTGGATGTTCAGTGACAGTTACGGGAAAGCGTAATACCTGCAGAACCATGTCCCCAGGTGATATGTCCTCTGCAATCACGCTACTGTAGCTACTGCGGTTAAAGACAGGCGGGTTGTCGTTGACGTCTGTGATATTGATGATAACCGTGGCAATATCACTGAGCAATGGTTTACCCCTTGCTCCCTCCACTGACAGGTAATACTCGCGGCAGAGCTCAAAATCCAGCGCAGAGTTCAGTGACAGCAAACCTGTGGCACAAAACAACAAAATCACATCCAGGCCTGGGCCATCTCTTTATCAGTTTTCCAGCAAAAATGGCAAAGTAAAGTTTGTTCTGAAACTTTTTTTTTTTTTATGTTTGGATTAAAAATGCAATATACTGGCTTAAAAATACAAATTACAATGCTGGCAGAATACAAAATGTCTTGGGTTGAATGAGCATTTCCCTGTGACAGAAGCACGTTACCAACTGGTCTGGGGGTTTTGGTGGAGAGAAATTTGTTTCTAATGTGTCTAATTTCTAAAGTCTAATAATGAAAGATTTATTGTTAAATGTTTATGTTAACCTGCTTTAGATTTCTTTGTGTGTCTAACATACTGTATGCTCAGTACATAATAATGCTGACAGAAACTTCTTCATGAGTCTGATTCTGGATAGAATGAGGTTTTAAAGTATTTCAATATAATTCTGGCTGATTTTCTTTTATCGCTGCATCAGTTGACCCCATACAAAACTTACGTTCCAACATGACTGATAACTCTCATGTACTTCCCAGTGGAGTTGGACTGAATGCATGATATCTTTTATCCAATGTTGCCTTTTCTGTTTTTGCAAAGCGGTTGATTCCTACAAGAAGCTGATTCATCTAAAGCATTTGAAAAGCTGGTGGGATTTGCTGTGCATTATGGGTAGATGCTGCTATTTTATGTCTCATACTCAAGCAGAAGAGAAAGTTTACTACCGGACCTCTTGCTGGTCTGTCTGCTCACAGTATTAGAGTAAAACAAGACGGCACAGAACCATAAAAGCACTGGCATTTTTGTTTAGCTCAACAAGTGCAAAATTGCTTTCTGTAATGTTTCTTTTTATTGATTTTAAAGATCAAGGGCTATGTTGTGACACTTAATGGTATGGTGGGTCACCATACTTGGCCACATGTCACGTCACTTTCACTTAATGGCTTTCTTAAAGATCCTCCGCCATATTATTAACAGGGCTGTGTTTGTCCTTGGCACATGTTCTGTCAATATAGGCGTGTTTGTGCTTGTGTTTGAGCATAGAGCTGGTGTGCAATGCAAGAGTGGACAGCAATATTAATCCTCGTCTAAGCAAAAAGAGCACTTGTCAATGTCAAGTGTGATGGAGATGCATCAGTGTGCTCCATGCATTTTACCATGAGTGGCTTGCAAGGGACAAATGTGTATTTGTAGATCATTTAATTGTAAGACAGAATGATGCAGGCTGTTATGGGAAAAAAATTGGTCGGCATTCATAAAAATAAATGTCCATATGGACTGCAATAGCCATCAGCGTCAGACACCAGTTTATGTCTGGTCTTATTTTTATTTTTCATTTGCCTCGAATGACATAAATAACTTTAAAGCATTCTGTCAGTGCAGGGATCACAGTCATGAGAGATGCAATGTGACACTGAACCGTGGGTAATAAGATGTAAAACTGTGACATCTACTGGAAGATGCAAAAACTGGAAAATTATATTATTTCATGTGGGGTTTATACGATTCTTGGGTTACAATTTATATTGCTAGTCCGCTTTACACATTCTACAAACTATAATTAACTTTGCAACTAAATGTCAACGAACTCTCACTCTCATTAGAGTATTAGTAGACTGTTAGGTTAGGGTTACGGTTAGGATTGGTAGAATAAGTTGACAAGTACTTGCAAAGTACTAATAGAAAGTAGAATGTCATCAAAATAAAGTGTTAGCAGATTTTAAGCAGACAGTCTACTAATACTCTAATGACTGCATGTTGACATGTAGTTGCAAAGTTACTTATAGCAAGTAGAATGTCTAAAGTGGACTATTAAAATAAAGTGTAACCCATTCAGGAGTCCCTGGGATGACAAAATCGTGTTCTTTATCATGTCAGGATGTCTAACAGTTTACATTATACCGTATCAGTAGAATGTCATCAAAATAAAGTGTTAGCAGATTTTAAGCAGACAGTCTACTAATACTCTAATGACTGCATGTTGACTGCATGTAGTTGCAAAGTTACTTATAGCTAGTAGAATGTCTAAAGTGGACTATTAAAATAAAGTGTAACCCATTCAGGAGTCCATGGGATGACAAAATCGTGTTCTTTATCATGTCAGGATGTCTAACAGTTTACATTATACCGTATAATAGCTCCTATATTATCCTCTAATGTTGATGTCACACATATGAATGCATTCCTGACCATAAAGGATTACTTCCATTCAGCTCACAATGACAAATACCGTGTTGAGTAGCTTTGCCTATTTTCATAATTAGTGTGAGAATGGATAGCTTTACTTGACTGATGATCAACACCCAGATCACAAAAGTACAATCTATTGAACAGACTGTACATTTATCCCTCACTGCCTCAACGTCATTAACCAAAAATAAATATGCCGTTTGCCTCAACTAAGGTCTGTTTGGGTGGGGGGAAATAATGCAGTTAATTAGCCTACAGTAACCTGCAAAACGACTCACTTGCAAAAAATTAGCCCTTGTGGACCTTCCAGTTTTAATGAACATGTAATCATACAAGTTCAACCATTAGCTAAAGCATGCAGCGATATGCTCATTTTTATAGTTATTCTTTTTTTAAATTTCTGAATCATTTTTAAAATGCAGCAGCAAACTGATTTTTTGAACACTTATGAAATCTTTCCTGAGGCTAATTGCAGTTATACAGCCATAACTGTTAGGTAGCTCTCCAGTATCCATACTCATATTTTTGTGACATTTCATTAAGCCCCCCAATGTAAGACATTTCTTTTGAAATGTCAGCGGTGTAATGTTGTTAATCAAATTGTGATAGCTTTTTCACCAAAGTAGGTCAGGTGATTATTTAATATGGTCACCAATTCTGCTATTATTGTATTTCTGTAATTCATGACTACATCACGTAAATAATCTTACTCATGAATCCATCAGTGTTACTGGTTCTTTTTGCGTTTAATTAGGTTTAAGAGATTAATTCTACAATTATTCAGTTTGACCTTGCATGAAATGAGAAAAAGGCATATAGTGAATATAGTGCAAAAAATATATAGTGCAAGTGGTTAATGTATGATTGATGAGTATTAATTATTTCATGACATACAAAAAATATTCCCATGTACAAACTGCATTTGATCTGTTATTAGCTACCACTTTTTGGTAAGACAAGGAGACACTTGAGAACAATCAAAGATAAAAAAGCCTCAGCTCTTGTTCAAAGAAGGGGAGATTTCTATTGAAATGCAGTGGTATCAGGATATACAAAAATATGGTAAAAACATGCAAACTTCACTTAAACGGTTCACTTAAAGGAAATATTGTTGACATAACACTAGAAAAACTAGAAAAAGCTTCTGAACTGCAATAAATCATCTATTTTCTTTATTTCTTATACCATATAAAGGTTTGTCTAGATAGCACATATAAAAACGAATCACTACACTCAAGGCACAAAAAAAAAGTCCAAAATCGAATTCATACCCAGAAGTTCTAAGCTTGACTGTTATGCGCTTATTGCGCTATGAGACTATAAGCTACACAGTGGACTTATAGTATTTGGAATGAAAGTATCTCTAAATAGCCGATTGATTTCTGCAGAAAGCCTGCTAGCAGAACTCAAAGTTGCGTTTTGTTTGACAACTAATAAAGAGTTTGGCTCAGTCTCGCACTAAAGTCCTACAGCATGAAGGCTCGTGATAAGAGGACACGAGCAAGAGAGAAAGGAGAGACTAACAGGAATGAACAGATGGGATTAAACAAGCTGACAAGTGCTTGTGTGGATTGAAAGCATGTCAGCACAGGTTCTTCAGTTCAACATTTACTCGTGCTGAAGAAAATTCCAGCTTCACACAACGGGACAAAGCCACAGGACAAATGGCCGCATGCTAATATATCATGTCTACTTTCTGCAAGTAATGATGAGTAATTCATGTTCTGTACATCACAAACATAGTCAGCCTCAAATGCATTGAGTGTCAAAGATATAAGAACTTGCAGACGGTAACGCTTTATTTTAAAGGGGTCATATGATGTTGCTAAAAAGAACATTATTTTGTGTATTTGGTGTAATGAAATGTGTTTATGCGGTTTAAGGTTCGAAAAACACATTATTTTCCACATACTGTACATTATTGTTTCTCCTCTATGCCCCGCCTTTCTGAAACGCGTCAATTTTTACAAAGCTCATTGTTCTGAAAAGCGAGGTGTGCT
>NW_015654511.1:258603-261281 GCF_001515625.1 Sinocyclocheilus rhinocerous
TATAAGTTGCATCAACGATTTAACAGACTTTAATTGCAGTGTTCTTAATCTTTATAAGTTAGTAGTACTGTTCGGGTTTACAGTGTGGGGGCGTGTTAGAACGAGCCGTTTTAGGTAGACGTGGCTGACTCTTAATTTTATAAAGAATATCTCTTTGGATTTGAGACTTTAGTCTTTGCAACTTTACAGATCTTCTTTATGCACCAAGAGCTTGTAACACTCCAAAGAGAAAGGAAAACTTGAAATCGCATCATATGACCCCTTTAAGGAAAAATTCTCACTGTTAACTAGTATGCATATTGCTAGCTAGCATATTGGCTGTTTATTAGTACAAATAAAGGACATATTAATGCCTCATTCTGCATTAACATATTTTAGATCCCTTAATCCTAAACTTAACAACAACCTTACTAACTATTAATAAGCAGCAAATTAGGAGTTTATTGATGCAAAAGTCATAGTTAATAGTTAGTTAATAGTGAGAATTGGACATAATAAAGTGTGACCAAACTTTTTTGAAAACAATATTAGAACTTTTATACCATTTTCAAGAAAGGATTCAATTTAATCACTTTAAAAATGCCATGTAACCAAGTAAAAAGTAAAAACATATTTTTCATACACCTTACAAATACATATTCTAGGTTAAAATATAATTTTTTTTAAATGTCATTAATTCATAAATTGTTTTTGGGGGGCTGACAATTATGCAAACTAACCATGTCTTGTTGTTTTTCTTATTGGTTGCACTTGCACTTGCAAAGTGAAAAGTGAAAATGTAAAAATGTTGACATATTTGATGTTTTGAAATGAAATATTTCTTTTACATCCACCAAAAAAGAAAGCTAAATGAAAAAGCCCTTACCTGTCATGGGGTTTATCTTGAATCGGCCGTCTTCATTGCCAGAGATGATGTTGTAACGCACAGGCTTGCTTTCAGTGTCATCTTTGGTGAGGGCGGACACACTGATCACCTCCGACCCGATGTGCAATGATTCTGGGATCTGTACAGAGTACTCCGAGCTAAGAAACAACGGCTGGTAATCACTCAGGACGACCACGTGTACTGTAATGGTGGCGAAGGAGAAAAGGTGGCGAGGGAGGCCTCGGTCAGTGGCTTTCACTTTCATCTCATAAGTGGCCTTGGTCTCATCGGCTAGAGATCTCTCCAGTCTCAGAATGCCTGAGATTTCATCTAGGGAGAAGTAGCCACTGTCGGCACCTTGAAGAGAGTATCTCACCTCTGAGTTTATACCTGAAAGAGTTATATCACATAACATTCTCAGTATTTCAGTTCAGGAATAGCAGAGCAACAGATGCCTAAAATGACTTAAAATGTCTTAAAAGTAATGTCTAGTAATAAAATATAATTGGTTGCACTTTATTTTAAGGACCTATTCTCACCATTAATTATTAATTACGACTTTTGCCTCAATAAACTCCTAATTTGCTGTTTATTAATAGTTAGTAAGGTACTGAAGTTGTTAAAATTAGGATTAAGGGATCTAAGATATAGTCATGGAGAATAAGGCATTAATATGTGCTTTATAAGTACTAATAAACAGCCAATATGCTAATAATATCCATGCTAGTCATGAAAATAAAGTGTTACCATACAATTATTTAAATGGTTACTGTTGATTTGATTATGCTTTATTTTGATAGTCCACTTTAGACATTCTACTAGATATAACTTTGCAACTACATATCAACTCATTAAATTGAAACTACATGTCAACTAACTCTCATTAAATTGAAACTACATGTCAACTAACTCTCATTAGAGTATTAGTAGACTGTAAGGTTAGGGTTATGGTTATGATTGGTAGAATAAGTTGACGTACTTTACATGTGCAAAGTTACTTATAGTCAGTAGAATAGTCTGTTGGAAGCATCAAGTGTAATAAAGTGTTAGCAGATATTAAGCAGACAGTCTACAAATACTCTAATCACTGCATGTTGACATGTAGTTACACAGTTACTTATAGTTAGCAGAATGTCTAAAGTGGACTATCAAAATAAAGTGTTACCTCTTATGGATGTTCACATTGCAAGATAAAAACATTCTGTTCTTTGACTTTGCACATTTGCGTAATACTTGTGCTTAGAGAGAATAATGTCATTAATTCACTTGAAGACATATTATATAAAAGTAGTTCAAATTCACATGAATCCCTGTGACGGTAGTCAGTACGTGTACTCTACATGTTCACACACATCTCCAGGTGTGGTCTGTCCCGCCCTAATCATGTTTCTCTGTCACAGCCTTCAATCCCACATCAAACGCTGCATACCTTTAGGATTTCAATCTGCGTGTGATGGGTCAAGGAAAAAAAGCTGGGGGCTTTTAATGTTTTCTGAGTGGATAAGCCAGTCTGTGTTTTTGCTTTAAAGCAGCCATTCGTGACAAGAGAAAACAGTACCATACCTGTGTCTGTGTCTTTGGCATAGATGACAGCAATAGGCGTCCTAATCGTTGTGTTGTCAAACACCGTGATTTCATAATGGCTTGTGGAGAATTGTGGCGGGTTGTCGTTCATGTCTTGCACCATGAGTGTGACGTCTGCCTGACAAGAGCGGCCACCGCCATCAGTCGCTTTGACAACAAGATCATATTCTGTTTCCCGCTCCCGGTCCAAGACAGCAAGCGTGAACAGCTCTCCTAAAAAAAAAAAACA
>NW_015654511.1:263117-273245 GCF_001515625.1 Sinocyclocheilus rhinocerous
GCTCTCCTAAAAAAAAAAAAAAAAAAACATGCATATGCTCGAAACTTTATTGAAATGACAATAACAGGGGAGGGTTAAACACTGTGTTGTAACATGTATGGTATCTAAGACGAGCCTTGACTAGTTATTTTTTTAATAAATGCGCACAACAGATAATTTACTTGGAGTTAGTGGTTTCATTTCTTTAACGTGGCTACAAAAAACAAAGAAAGTTGCTGTTTCAGGAACTTAACACTATAGAGCTGGACACAGTCCTTTGCTTCTACCTTTGCCCAAAGCATTTTATGCATCTTGTATCTTGGAAACCCAATATAACTGTCTTAATCGGTGTTACATTTAGATAGGAGGATACCCTGGAAGAATGTAGGTCACATAAACTTAACTTATACTCTCCGTGTTTACAAGGAATTCTAAAAATTCCAAACGCCCTGGGAGAGTTGCCTCTTATCTTTGTTGTTGATTTGATTTCCTCAAAAAATGTAGTAAGCAAAGGTAATCTCTAAATGTTTCGAAATGTTATTTTTAAAAGGTGAATGCTACTAGAAATATGTAGGAGGATGTAGATCTAGAGATCAAGATTACCAGTTTTGGAGTCAAGATGGAACTTGTCTGCATTAGGTCCATGAAGAGTGAATGACACTTGGCCATTTGTTCCAATGTCGGGGTCAGAAGCAGAGATCTTCAGGATGAACAAGCCTGATGGGGAATTCTCCATGATGGCCTCAGTATAAAGTAACTGGGAAAAGGGAAAAAGTTACTAAATAAATATTTTCCAAGTGGAAAGTGGGTTTTACCATGCATTCATTGTTTATTTTATTCCTATGTTTAAAATGCATTTTATAGATTTTATTTTCATTTTAGATTTATTTATTATTTTGCATTTATTTTCTACATGTCCACAGGGACAAAAGTGCCCATAGTTGAAGAAGCACACATATAAATATATCTTCTGGAGAATATCTGACTTACTTGCTCACACAAAGGGCTGTTGTCATTGAGGTCAAGAACATGGACCTCCACATTAGCAGATGTTTGAAACCTTCCATCTGTGGCTATTATCTTAAGAGTATATTTGTCTTTGTCTTCTCTGTCAAGTGGACTTTTGGAAATCACTGTCCACTCCTCCCCTGCTGCTGTGACTGAGAATTGTCCCAATGGGTCTCCATCTTCAGAGATGAAAACACCAACAGTATTTGTTTAAAACCAAAATACATAACTTCACCCACGCAAAAATGTTTATACAACAGTCAGAGTTGAAGTAAAATGTCAAAGCTGAATTGTAAAGTCAGACGCTCTATCAGAACGCAGTTTCATGAATAGTGATTTAAACGTAGTAACAGACAACTGTCATCTCTACAGACAATGACCCATAATTTAACTACACAAGTGACTTTGCATACCTGTTATATAACATACAATCTGTCTATTTTCTGCAGACACATCTTTATCAGCAGTCGTCAGAGTGACAATGGTTTCTCCAGGCCTGCTGTTCTCCAGGATGGACCCTTGGTACAGTTCCTCTGTAAACTGAGGTGGGTTATCATTATCATCTGTGATAGTAACCTCAACTAGTACTGAAGAGGATAGTTTGACAGTGTCCCCATGATCAGTGGCCACAACATACAACCTATAAAGCTGTTTGGTCTCAGAATCAGCCTTCTTTAAGGTAGTAATCCAGCCAGTTTGTGAATCAATGGTAAACATGTCACCAATATCACCTGAGTCCGGCTCAAGCGTATATGAGACTTCTCCATTGACGTTTGTATCTACATCATTTGCTGTCACTTGAATGACTGTGGTGCCAGGGGGCAAATTCTCAGCCAGAAAGGCTTCATAGGGGTCAGCCTCGAACACAGGTTGATTGTCATTAACATCTTGAACCTCTATGTGAACAGATACAAGAGATGCTACATCGGTGCCATTGTGATTTCCTTGAGCGATCACGTCAATCTTGTATACCTTGGTTTTTTCATGGTCAATGTTCTTCTGCATTACAAGAGTACCGCTGTCTTTGTCAACAGCAAAAACATGTTCTTTGTTGCTGTCTATAGTGTTGCCATTCACCAAACTGTATATCAGTGGCATGTCAGTGTCCGCCTTGACTGTGCCTATCTCATATCCGATAGGGAGGTCCTCAGATGCTGAGAACGAGTACAATGGCTCCGTAAACTGGGGTAGAGTGACCTCCGGTGGGACCACCTTGACCTGTACCGGCACAGAGGAGTTGTAAAAAGGAATGCCTCCATCTCGAGCCTTAACTTTGAAGCTGAAAATCTTATTCTCCAAACCAACCAGACTCTCTTTGATGCTGACCACTCCGGTAAAAGGGTTGAGCTCAATAATATCTTCCGTAACCTCTTCCGCTTCTTCTACTGTGTAAGTGACATCAGCATTTTTGCCTTCATCTGCGTCATAAGCCATTATCTGTATAACCGGCAAGCCTTTGTTCACCGTGGATTGAATGGAAACCTGATACTCCGAGGCTTTAAACTGAGGGGCGTTATCATTCTCATCTGTTAGAATAATCTTTACAGTGCAAAACCCCACTCTTCCTCCACCGTCCTTAGCCATGACCTTAATTGCGATCACTCGTTGCGATGGATTTTCTCTGTCCAAAGACTGAGAAGTCACAATTTGTCCGTCTTCATCGATAGAGAACTTCTCATCGGCAAGCTTGTTAATGATGGTGTAATCGACACTGCCGTATGGACCATCGTCTGGGTCAATAGCAGCCAATCGGATCACACGAGTTCCCACTTCTGCATTCTCTGCCAGATCTGCCTCGTAAATGTTCTGGCTAAAATAGGGGCTGTACTTGTTGCCGTTTGTCATGTCAATGTTAACAGGGGCAGTCTTCTGAAACACACCATCGGAAACTGCAACGGTGAGGTTATAAAATGGATCCAGGTTTCTCTTGCACACATTCGAGAATGAGATAAGTCCAGATGATTCATTAATAGAGAAATATCTCCCTTCATTGCCTGACAGGATCTTATATTGGAGGTCATCCTTACTATCGGGGTCTGAAGCCTGAACTTTGATAATGATGTGGCCACAAGTGGCCTTTTCATCAAGAGAGGCCCGATAAGACGGCTCGTTAAAATCTGGAGGGTTATCATTGACATCTATGACGTTCACGATGATTTGAGCCTCACCGCTGAGAGGTGGTGCACCTTTATCTGTGGCTTTAACTTTCAGAGTGAACTGTTGTGTGGTTTCATAGTCCAATACTTGCGATGTCGCCAAAATCCCACTTAGTGGGTCGATTTCAAAAAACTCATTTTCTTTGTCAACCAACTGGTAAGTTATATCTGAATTCCTGCCTGAATCTTTGTCAAAAGCTGAGACTTGTAAAACAGATGTGCCTATTGGAAGGCCTTCAGACATATCTGTAACATAAGACAGACTCTGAAAGACAGGGGCATTGTCGTTTATATCTTCCACATCAATCTCTACTTTGGCTTCGGCAAAGGTACCAGTCACCGAATCCGTGGCACGAACAGTCAAAATATGCTTTGTTTGAGTCTCAAAGTCTAGGAAATCAGTGACACTTAAGACCCCTGTTTTGAAATCGATGTTAAAAAACCTGGAGGCGTTGTCTTCCTCTAGATTGTAGATGAGGCGGTATCCGTCAGGATTTCTTGCTTGCACATGCAGGATTGTTGTAAATGGCTTAATATTCTCAGGTAATTTCAATGGGTAGTACAGGCTTTGAAATATCGGATGAGAACGATTTTGCACTTGGACGTACAGCGTCCCGGCTGCTGACAGGCTCGTCTCACCCTCATCTGATGCCAGTACAGTGAGAACATATTTATTCACAGACTCAAAGTCTAAAGGTCTTAGTAGTGACACATCTCCAAGATAATGGTCGATTCTGAAGAGACCGAAATCGTCCTCCAGTGAAAATAGTATAGATCCATTCTCACCGGAGTCATTGTCAGTCGCTAGCACTTGAAAGAGAACATCTCCTGGTTCAGTTTCATCCGATATCATCAGCGAATGAGGCAAATTGGATATTTCTGGGGCATTGTCATTGATATCATCTATAAAGACCTTAACATGAGTGATATCCACACGTGGTGGATGCCTCATGTCTCGGACCTCCACAGCGACATCATACTTATCCCGTTCCTCCCGGTCAAACGGAACGCCGGTGGTCTGCAGGACTCCAGACGATGGAACCACTGCAAACTTCCCATGTGGGTTCAAGACGGTGTACTGCAAGGGCTCGTTCAGGTAGCTACCTGTTGCTTTCAGAACAGCTAAAATTTTAATAGACGTACTGTTCTCCAGTACAGTGGCCACATGCATCCTGTCCTCGAACTTCAGACTACTCTTTGTTGCATTGGTGATATTGAATTTCACTATGGTAGTGTCTTTATATAACCCATCTGAGGTTGTGATCTTTAACTCATTATGGGACTGCAGTTCAGACGAATCATTCACTGAGATGATTCCAGTGGACTGGTCTATTTTAAAAGCATTTTTATTAGTACTCTCTGAAATAATGTAGGCCACTGCTGAATCTGCATCATGAGCTGTCACTTGGATTACATTCATGTCTTCAAAAACCGGTAAGGTGAGGGCAGTTTCATATACAGGTAAAGCAAATTTGGGAGGACAATCATTAATGTCCAGGACACGAATGTTTACTCTGCATGGCTTGGATGCACTTAGCGGTGGCTCACCAGAATCCCACACCTGAACGCTGAAGAAAAATTCAGGTGTTGCCTCAAAGTCAACCGTAGACTTTAAGGAGATGGTACCCATGCTTGGATCTATTTTAAACACCTTCTGAGCTGCAGGTTCAAGGATTTGGAAGATCAGAAGAGCATTTGTGTCCTTGTCTGCATCTGACGCCTTAATCACTAAGGGGGTGTTGTTCTCCCCAGTTACCATGCTGTTGACGGGTGCAGACTCACTAATTTGCCCATAATAAGTGTCCTGATGGAAAACAGGGGCATTGTCATTTTCATCTATCACATAAATGTAAACCACTGCATCAGATGAGACTCCCGCTGTATTTGTAGCTCTTACTGTCAGACAGTAGGAGGAGTGTTGCTCAAAATCGAGTGCGTTTCGGACAGACAAGAGTCCAGAGTTTATGTTGATGTGGAACGTCCCATTGGGGTCGCCATCATTGATCCTGTACAGCACTAAAGACGGGCAGCTGGCGGAGACAGACAGTGCAGAGGAGCCAGGAGGCACAGCCTCACTTATCTCAGTGATGTATTCTTCGGAGGAGAACCTGGGTGGTGTGAATTCAGACAGCTTTACAGTGATGGTAACGGGGCAAAGGGCACTGCGCTGGGGAAAGCCCTGATCTGTGGCTTTTACTGTGAGGTGATATTGCTCCTGCGGAAGTTTGTCTAATGCATCAGACACACGAATGCTTCCTGTATCCTGGTCGATTTCAAAGGCACCATCCACATTCCCACCTGGATGAAAAAGAGATTAAGAGAATTTTGTGTTAAATGTCAAAAACAGATTAAATGTCATTATAATTTTTTAATGGCCACCCAAGAGTATTTATAAATGCCACACTAAAATTAAGCATTAAGGCAAGACTTCATTCATTTATATTTGTGCTTTCAATGAATGCTAAAGAAAAATTGCTAAAAAGCAAAGGTAACAGTGCTCCAGGCAAATGTCTTACCAGAGTGAAAGGAATAAACAATCTCCGCATTGCTCCCTGTGTCCTTATCCAGGGCTTTGACTCTTAGCACTTCAGTGTCAGTGAGTGCAAGATTACTCATGGTGCCCTCATAATGAGTAATCAGAAACGATGGGTTGTGGTCATTACAGTCTTCTACATGCACAACAACCTTCGCAAAGTTCTTTTTTATTGGGATCTTCTCATCTCGTACCTGGAATGATAAAGTACATGGGTCAGTGTATGTGTGGTGCAAGAGCCAGGAAGATAACCTTTGACCACTGATGTTATTTTTTTTTTCCTTTTTAGGTGCTTAATTGAGGTCAGGAATTTTTCAGGAATGTAAATTTATGGTCTTCCCTGTGCTCTGACCCCATCTATATCAATATGTGAGGGACCCGAGATAGTTAACTGAATTCTAGTATGATTTAACTGGAAAAATAACCAAATGTTTTCATGTCCATTTAATCAAAGCTTGTCCGTAATTGTATTTACTATTTACATAAGACTTTGAGATGAGAGTCTAGTTGAGTCAAGTCAAGTGTCTCTTTACCATCACAATCAGAGTATGAGTGGAGATGGTCTCGTAGTCTAGCTCCTCTTTCATGACAAGCACGCCGCTCCTTTGGTCCAGGTGAAAGTACTTGAGGCTGTCTGGGTTAAGACTGCTGTGGATGGAGTAATATAGTCCACTGTTGGCATCTGCATCGTGGGCACTGATGTGAAGGATCTCCTTCCATGGAGATGTGTCCTCTGGCACTCTCACCTCATAGAGGCTCTTCAAGAACATGGGCCGATGCTCATTTATATCCACTACTTGAATGTAGGCCTAAGAAAAGAAAGACAAACCACTACTCTCTCAGCTGTCCATTGGCTTAAAGTGAGACATATTAAAATGCTGCCCTGATGACAATGGTAAATCTTTCATCTCGCATTCTATTTGCAGAGGTGCAAGCTATGAATTTATTGACTCGGCACTCAACGTGTGATGGATTTGGCATGTGTGCTCATACCTGAGTGGTTATGGCCTGAAATCCATCTGTGACTCTGACTGTTAAGTTGTAATGAGATTTTCTGCCGGCATCCAGACGTCTAGCTTTCACAATGCTCCCTGTGTTCTTCTCAATGTAGAAGTCCTGCTTTTCATCACCACCTGAGATACAACATTACCTATTTGTTAGATCAGTGGTTCTCAACCTATTGGTCAGAGGTTTTTTCTGAACTAACCACATAAATGTAACCACAAAAAAGGCTGGTCAACTTTAAAAGGAAGGAAAAAACACTTCCTACATATTTCATTCATCAAATGGCGTGCATCCAATCAAACTTTATGGTGTATATTCATTTGTCGCTTCTCTAGCTGGTCAATTAACCATTGTTTACATGTTTTAAACTAATATTCCAGTAATAATATTTAATTGTATGCATTTCGATATTACATAATTACAATAATCCATAAAAACAATAACTTATTACAATGTTTGTATACAGACTAGTGCTTTTGATTATAAATTTATGTAACCCCATAGCTTCATTTAGGTTTATATACATGCTTTGAGCCATTGTGAGAATTACTGACAGCTAAGATTAATATTAATTCATATTCTAATTCAATATTATATTAATATTTGGAAGATTAATGCATTATAATGTTTGATTTTAAGAGAACTGTTGTTTATGTTTTTGTACAATTTTGGTTGTGTTTTGGGTCAACACTCAATGTCCAAAGTAAAATCTGCCACGTTAGAAAACCACTGGGCTAGAATAACATGTTTCACACATCTGATGGTTTACCATCAATACCTCTCAGTGAACCTTTGTGGGTGAACCCGTATGCATTACTTTAGGGCTGAGTAACATGAAGTGTTGTGACAGTAAGATTAAGGTGAACTATAATAAATGTACAATCCTCTAAATCTTGCATGAGCAAAATAAGTACATGAGTAGCAACAAAAAAAAAAAGCCTTGATGAAAAGCACCAGCATACCGTAGATTTCACATTTCAGAATATGGGAACCAATC
This sequence comes from Sinocyclocheilus rhinocerous, assembly GCF_001515625.1. NCBI lineage: Eukaryota > Metazoa > Chordata > Actinopteri > Cypriniformes > Cyprinidae > Sinocyclocheilus > Sinocyclocheilus rhinocerous. The sequence goes on from NW_015654511.1 coordinate 270,796, forward strand.
ACACAATTTCTCTCTAACACCCACATGAGACTTTGTTGTTATGCCCTTCTTGGTACAATAATGACAGAAAGCAAGGGCACTCCTGTGACACTGTTCAGACCAGCACTATTGTTTAAGGGAAAACATTTGGCACATATATAAAAAGACCAGACGTCTTACTCAGTGGGGGTAAATTCATTATTGCTTTAACAGATGGTGTTTATTAAAAAATTCCACCTATTGAAGGCCTTCTGGTCCTGATTTATGTTTATTTCCAAACTTTACCAAGCAGTCCTCAACTGGCTTTATCACTTTGCTGAAGATCAACCATATCTAATACTGGCCTTGGTTGGAGGCTTGAGATATATTCTGAAGAAAATCTTTAATTAATACATAATTGGCTTCTCGAGGGTTGAAAAAGCTGCTACAGTGAAACAAAGCCTTCAAACTAAATGATGAAATGTCAGGGTTATGTTTAAAGTTAAGCACACTAGAGATGATTTTATGCAATCATGCAACTTCTAACCAACACTGCACTAAGATTCAGACCTTATATTCTCTATAATCTTATATTCTCATCAAATATGAATATTCTTCCTGCTATGTAAATTACTGCTTTTTATATAAATTATCCTTTGAAGTCCATCATAAAACCATTATATAATATATATATATGTTTCAATGAACAAATCAACTATGCACTGTTAATTCAGACATGCAAAGTAATAATCCATAACTTATTACAGTATCTTCATTTTTTGTCATTTATTTTCTTCCAAATTAAACAGGTGTAGGGTCTACAGACCTGTACTTTTAATTATACATTTATTTAATCACATCACTTCTAACTATCTAGCTTCGTTTAAAAAATTAAAAGAAGAACATAATCAAATTAAAAATCATAATTTAAAGCAAAAGGTGAATGACATTAAATCATATATATGATAATTCAGAGCAACGTGCAAGTTATCTGAAATGTATGACAATGGTTCCCATATCAAAGAGTATTTTTAATCAAATTAACTTCTGGTTAAAATATAATGTGTTGGTATCTAAGAGTAAGATAAAAATGTAAAAAAATGCGGACCTCGCTGTCATCATATCAGAACCATGCTGAGGTAAAACAAGATCTGTAGCCAACAGGTGAACCTTCTTCCATGTGATTCATTTTCCCTTCCTACTACAAATGCTTGTGATTTATTTCCACTGAAGCTCATTTCTCTCGGAGTGAGTCTGCAGGGCTGAAGGTAAGAATGCGGGAGCAGAGTGAAGGTCAGGTTCAGCCCTTAACTGCAGGCGAATATGTGCTGCTTGCACGGCCACAGAGAGACTGATGGCAGAGCTGTGAGGAAGGCAGCTCCTCTGGTGTTCTGGCTTGTCATCTGAAGAAATGTGTCACTGCTAAGATCAGCCTCCTGGCACAGATCTCATCACAGACAGAGACGCTATAGCATCACAGTGACACCAGACCCCCTACATGCAGTACTGTACCATGATGACAGTCAACATTACACACCTTCCTTACTGTTTGACTCTTATACAGTTACGTTTTTCTTTCTTTTTGCAAAGCTTTTTTTTAAACCATGAATTAATTAAGAGTTTCATGAGGCAAAAAAGATTATTTTTCCACTCTTTGTTTTAAGAATAAACCTCACTAAATGTTGATAGATTTATGCTTAAAACTATGACAAAACTATTTGAGAGTGGGGTCAGAAAAATCTTGTTTATGTTTATTTATTGTAAAGAGCAATGGTAAATGATAGAGAGGTGCTTACCGATAATGTCAAACAAGAGCAGGTTCTTTGGGATCTCTGTTCGGATGATTCCCACCATGTCAGTGACAGGATCTGTCTCCATCACCACATAGTTGAAGGGGGGCTCATCAAAAGCCAGCACATCGGAGCTGGGCTCAGGTTGGGGCAGCCATTCAACATGCAGACGGGCCTTAGACATTCTTGGAGGGTGGCCATGGTCTGTTGCTTGAATCTATGATAGTGAAGGAGAAAACTACCTGTTTTTGATTTGAATCTATTTTAAAATGTAATTTATTCCTATGATGGTAAAGCTGAATTTTCAGCATCATCATTCTAATGTGCTGATTTGCTGCTCAAGAATCATTTCTTACTATTAGCAATGTTGAAAACAGTTGTTCTGCTTAAAATGTTTGTGGAAACCATTATACAGAATAATTTCTGAAAGATTATGTGACACTGAAGACAGGAGTAATGATGCTGAAAATTCAGTTTTGTCATCACAGAAATAAACTATGTTTTAAAATATATTTAAATAGAAATTCGTTCCTTTAAAGGGGTGGTTGATTGCGATTTCACTTTTTTAACGTTAGTTAGTGTGTAATGTTGCTGTTTGAGCATAAACAATATCTGCAAAGTTACAAAGCTGAAAGTTCAATGTAAACGGAGATATCGTCTTTTAAAATTCTGGCAGTTTAATGCCTACAAAAACGACTGGTA
>NW_015654511.1:273519-290869 GCF_001515625.1 Sinocyclocheilus rhinocerous
GATGAGCTTTGTAAAAATCTACGCGTTTCAGAAAGGCGGGGCATAGAGGAGAAACAATAATGTACAGTATGTGGAAAATAATGTGTTTTTTTAACCTTAAACCGCATAAACACATTTCATTACACCAAATACGCAAAATACTGTTCTTTTTAGCAGCATCATATGACCCCTTTAAAAGCTAACATAAGCAGTAGCATTTACCACAGCGTTTCTAAAAGTATGAGACCACAAAAAGGTAGGCCTACCATTAAAAGCCGTGCTTGCACAGGTTCTGCACGATCCTCTTCAATAATATCCTCTGCTTCTCAATCAGGCTCAAACTGATAAGCGATTAACGAAGCCGTTGTTTACAATACAACCGGAGCACATGCCGCTGAGGTGAGGGGCGGGACGTCAATTGGTTGTTCTGAACCAATCCCTGTCAATCTAAAAGTTCACAGCCCTAGTTTGTATCCGTACCGTCAGAATACTGTAGTTGCCCCGAACAAACTCTCCTTTAGCAGTCACCACCCCGGTCTCAGGATGAATATCAAACCGATCCTCACTGCCGTCTTCCAGACTGTATGTGATCATGCCGCTGGGCCCCACATCATCATCACGGGCCACCATCCTGTAGATCTCCTGAGGCTCAGCCGTGCTCTGCCGCTCAGGGAGTTTTACCTGGAAAAGCTTATGGCTGAACTGAGGGCTGTTATCATTCTCATCTAGGACTTCAATGACTACGGTTGCAGTCGAGCTTAATGGAGGGGCCCCTTCATCTGATACCATGACCTAAACAACGGCAGGTGAGGGAAACATCATGTGCACAAATCAAAAACCACATTTGTCTTTAAATAAACAGCTGTTCCACAGAGCATGTAACACTTTGTAACAGTGTTTAAGTACTTCTAGGTAACACTCTGTGAGACAGTAATTATTAATCAAACACAAGACAGAAACTAATAAAATTGGCTCTTAGGTTCACTAAACTAAATTTGAATTAAACATTAAATAAATATTAAAAACAAAGATATTTAATAATGAATAATACAAAAGTATAAATATAAAATATTATAACTGCAATATTCTTTATATTAGCATTCACTGCAACCATATCCACAGAATTCATATGCAGTTTACTTTCCCTCAACATTACTTTGAGGCAACACATTTAAACAGCTCCTTATAAATACTTCATGTGACTAACTGTTTTAAAAAGATGTTTACTGACTATGTGATTCAAATGTGAATTTTCACCAAAAATCAAAAGTGATTTTTTTTTTATGATTGAAAAAAGTATTTTCAAAATCACCCCTTAAATTATTAACTGTTGTACTCCTTCGTACTTCACTGAAAATTAAATGCTCTTACTTTTTATTGGACAATTTTAGAGTAAATCTTGCATGTCTTTTCTATACAACAACATATCAAATAATTCAAATTGATCATGCAAGATTTGTGAACCAGATCAACCAGTTTGTTTAAAAGAACTGGCTCACAAGAGTGATTCATTCACAAATCGGACAGATCTGGTTCTCTGATTCAACAGTGACTCAATGATTCGGTGACAGTGGATCTGAAGTTAACAGCACACTACAGGAGATGATTATGAGTGAATCATTTTACATTTCTGTCTGTTCAGGACTCAAAACTTGGCTTGGCTTCAGAAGACTTAAAATAAGTCATACATACATTTATCATGCTTTTTTGTCCTTTTGGAGCTCATGGACATTGTGAATTGTTGTATGGCAAAGACACACCTGAAGATTCTTCAAAATTTCTTCTTTATGAACAATGAACTGTTCCAATTATACTCTTATTTTCACATAGCTATGAGAAGCATTAAACATGGACACGCACGCGGTTGCTGTGCTGTATTAAAGCTTTAATCAAAATAAAACCGTATATTTAAAGCTAACATAAGCAGTAGCATTTACCACAGCGTTTCTAAAAGTATGAGACCACAAAAAGGTAGGCCTACCATTAAAAGCCGTGCTTGCACAGGTTCTGCACGATCCTCTTCAGTAATATCCTCTGCTTCTCAATCGGGCTCAAACTGATCAGCGATATTAAAGACACAGTTGTTTACAACCGGAGCACATGCCGCTGAGGTGAGGGGCGAAACGATTAGACACGCACTAGAGACGGTTGAGCCAATCACAACACACTGGGCTAGCTAACCAATCAGAGCCCATCGCCTATTTCTGAGGGCGGGGCTTCATAAAAACAGGAAAAGATCAGCCCGTTTCTCAGAGAAGGGACAGAGCGGTGTGGAATAAAGGTAAATTATGTGGAAAAATAATGCGTTTTTTTTAAAACGAAGCGTTAACACAGGTTAGACTGCACCACATAAACACAATCAAGCCTAGAAAAAACCCAGTGAACAACCCCTTTAAATTGTAATCATAGTTCACATTATTACAGTTTCACTGTATTTTGATCAAATAAATGCAGCATTAGCGAGCAACAGAGACTTAAAATCTTAATTATTCCAAACTTATGACCTGTAGTAAAAAATGACACCTCATGTTTTCGCCCCAAATCTGCGACAGTACGTTGATTCAGATGAGTAAAAAACAATATGACACAACCAAAATATTTCTTACTGGAAGTATTCAAAGAACTTTTTTAAAAAACATTTTAAAAAATCTTGATTCAATTGGTTGTTCTGAACCAATCCCTGTCAATCTAAAAGTTCACAGCCCTAGTTTGTATCCGTACCGTCAGAATACTGTAGTTGCCCCGAACAAACTCTCCTTTAGCAGTCACCACCCCGGTCTCAGGATGAATATCAAACCGATCCTCACTGCCGTCTTCCAGACTGTATGTGATCATGCCGCTGGGCCCCACATCATCATCACGGGCCACCATCCTGTAGATCTCCTGAGGCTCAGCCGTGCTCTGCCGCTCAGGGAGTTTTACCTGGAAAAGCTTATGGCTGAACTGAGGGCTGTTATCATTCTCATCTAGGACTTCAATGACTACGGTTGCAGTCGAGCTTAATGGAGGGGCCCCTTCATCTGATACCATGACCTAAACAACGGCAGGTGAGGGAAACATCATGTGCACAAATCAAAAACCACATTTGTCTTTAAATAAACAGCTGTTCCACAGAGCATGTAACACTTTGTTCACCCCAGGCTGCCCATTTTACTTTCCCTTCACACAGGTTTGTTTTTCAAGCTTTATTTGTTTTGTTCCACTGTTTATACTAGGTGAACCTGTGGTATACAAGCCGTGGGAACAATGGTTATTTTTCATGTCCGTGTCAGTGAGGATTTAGCCATCGCTGACATATACTTAAAGACCAGACTTCCCAGTTGCCAAGAAACTGACAGAAAATGAGCCACGGCTTAAGAGCCACTGCAGTTAAGAAGTGTTGTGAATTAGTATAAGAGGTTTTCAGACACCTTTTTACAATTGGGTGTTAAGCTTGGTTAAGTGTGCTCCACGACTCAACAGCTGATTTTAGGCTAAAGGTGGCCAAAATGCACCAGTGATAGTGGTTTACCACCACTGCAATAAACGCTTAAGAGTGTCGTTTCAGTAGACGAGGGCTGGCAGGGACCCACAGTGTCTATCAACTTGTGCAGCACTCAAAACAAACCCTGCTGAGCTTTTATGACAGCCTGTATCTAGGCAAGCAATCCTGAAAGTGTGGTTTTGGCATTAATGCCCACCTGTGGAAAGATTGCCCAATCGTGCATGGGACAATAGGCAAATGCATGGATTAAAAACACGTCTTTAGCAATTTTAGCATTCAAAATATTACAAAGCAACCATTTTTTGTCTCTATTCTTATGCCTTAATCTCCCCTAGAGCAATTGGCTTTTGATAATGTAAACTCCGTTCCCAACCCACAGTTTGTCAAATATTTGTCTTGCCTACATACTCACTAGAAAGTGTTCATATTCGATAAATACTATGGTTTAGTGGTGCTAAGCTGTTTAGGCTGTTAGCTTAGTCACAGTGTTCATTCTAGTGATTAGTCATCTCAGGCCGTCCTGTCTTGTCCTGTCCTGACAAAAAAACTCCAGAGAACTCTAGTCCCTTTAGCCCTGAGGGAAGCAGGTTAAACCGCATTGAAGTGTGATTTGTTGCTGTCACCATCTCAAGAGCCAGATCTCCAGATCTTTATATTCATTTAGCATACTCCTTTATCCTCCTGACCTGGACTATTCAGTACACGCATCCAATATTTATAGAGATCTCTTTAAAGTAATGCTTCACACCAGTTGGGTTTTTGAAAGAAGTTTTCACCTCAAGCTTCCAGCCAAACTCGCTAGCACTTTAACAATGGAAATGCAAACATCTACATTTTTTGGCCAGTCTAAAACATCTACAAATGAACATTTTAGTGAGGTAGATCCTTCATATAATACAACCCAACCCCCTGTATTCTTTGTAATCCTTGTGTATTAGCTCAAGGTAGGGCAGATGAAACAACAAAGAGACGAGACTTAGTAAAGACAAGTGCAAGCTTGCAACGCTGGTTAATGTAGTTCTAATTTTCATAGCTAGTGTTCAAAGGCTACGTTGAGCTGCAAAAAGGGTCAGAGGTGTTGCAGTTTGTGTGACTCTGTGGGCCTGCTTAACAACTGTCCTCACCCTTGACATAAAATGACACACACTGATCGCAGTATTCACAGTAATTAGAGGTCCTATTCATTGTGCCCGTCACGAGGCATACCACCCTTATATAAAACATGTGCTTAGACACGTTTAATCAATCATGAACCACCATTTTCACAACTTGTGCTGTTTCATTATCCCTATAAAAAGCCAAAACGTATGATCAAGTACCTTCTGACGGATCATTTGAAGTACGGAGTTTACCTGTTTTTGTGTCAATGGTGAAATATACGCGCTGAGAATCAAGGATCTGGAAAGCTAGCTTCCCCTCAGAGGACTTGTCCATGTCTGTGGCAGATACTTTTAGCACAGATTTGTCCTTTGGCAAATTCTCTTGAACTGAGCCAAAGTAGACAGGCTGGGACAGCTCAGGAGGATTGTCATTAATATCCAAAACTTCAATGTAGACCTCGGTCCAGGATACCAGTGGTACAGTGCCCAGATCTTTTGCATAAACTGTCAGCCAATAGTGTGGCACGGTTTCACGATCCAGAAGGCCTGCGGTCCGAATAACACCTGCAAAATGTAATTTTCCAGAATCACTAACCGATAGCAACAGCAATGTCTTCATATAATGTTAAACATTCGGTAACACTTTATTTTAAGGACCAATTCTCACTATTAACGAGTTGTTTATTAGCATGCATATTATTAGCATATTGTTTATTGGCTGAATTAATTACTCAACCATATGTTGTTCCATGAGAAAAGTATTCTCGTAGCTTCATAAAATTAAGCTTGAACCACTGATGTCGCATGAACTACTTTAATGATGTCCTTACTACCTTTCTGGGCCTTGAACGTGGTAGTTGCATTGCTGTCTATGCAGGGCCAGAAAGCTCTCGGATTTCATCAAAAATATCTTAATTTGTGTTCCGAAGATGAACGAAGGTCTTACGGGTTTGGAACATTATGAGGGTGAGTAATTAATGACAGAATTTTCATTTTTGGGTGAACTATCCCTTTAACTAGAGGACTACACGGCGGACCCGAGACCCGAGGACCCGACCCGGGATCCATATGGGTTCGGGGCTATATTTTAAATGGTCAGCCAGGTCGGGTCCCAGGTCTGTTTAACATTGTGTGTAATACCCGAGTCGATCGGACTCGGAGAACACCCGGCCGTTATCAGTCAGTCAGCGCTGTGCGTGTGTTGTTTTGTAACTTTCAACTTGTAAAATTATGATGAGAAAAGTGTGAGTCGGTGTTGTTATATCTAAAAAAAATTCGGCTCAGAGAGCACAGAGATGATAGCAAATAAGTAAAGCCAACGTCAGCAGCCATGGCACTGGACGAGCAATTGTTATTATAATCCAAATGGGCAAACAGTCTAAATTATTATGCAAGTTGACTCGAGATACAAAAAATGCAAAACTGCAAAGTCGCATTTGTCATCCGTCACCGTGACAGCAAGTGGACTTTTGAAACTGGAATAATGAGTGGATTACGCATTTCAATTGGCAAGAGAGGAATAACACGGATGGAACTTTCTTGGCAAGGAGGATTGTGTGCATCACAGTCAGATACAAGGGAGAAGGCTTCTTACATTAGGTAAGACAAAAAGTTTAATTTTCGCAACTTGTTTATCGACTTGTTAATAGCAATTTGCTGTGGAATATGTGCCGATCGGGTCCAGTCGGGTCTGTGTCTTCCCGGCCGGGTTCGGGTCCATCTTTCAAATAATTGACAGTCCGCGTTGGTTCCGGGTAGTACATTTTTGATATTTCTCGGTTCTGCACGGGCCCGGGTCCAACTTTCAAAATAATAGACGGGTCCGGGTCGGTTCGGTGTAGCACATTTACGGCAAAACTCAAACCAATTATAATGTAGTCAAAGAATAATAGTTTATGTAATGTTACAGATGTTAAGGATGTGGCTTTTCAAATGCCTAAAATCTTTCAACATGTGCAGGAGAAAGTCATGCCTCATTTTGTCTTTACATATGTTTGGAATGCCTAATGACTTATCTGTACATGTTTGAACATGCAGTGTTGACCCAGCATGCTCAAGGCAAGTACTGTAATAGAAAAGGTCTGCAATATCCATTAGGTATTTTCCTATCTAGGTAAAGCATTTGAGATATGTTGTAATCACAATCATACCTGTTTCTTCCTCAATTGTGAAGACGCCAAGCCCTGAGCCATCATGGATGTAATATCTGACTACTCCATCTCGTCCCAGGTCGTTATCTACAGCAGTTAGTGACAATACTGAGGTTCCTACTGTAGCATCCTCCATAACGGCTGCGTTATGCACAAACTGGGTGAAAAGGGGCCGGTTCAGGTTTTCGTTTACATCTAACACTTCAACCTCAATGAAGCATGAAGATGATAAAGACCGGGGCTTTCCGTGGTCTACAGCGCGAACAGTTAGATTATAAAACTGCTGCTTCTCAAAGTCCAGTTCACGCTCCAGAGTCAAGCACCCTGTGGATGTATCCAGGAAAAACATCCCTGCTTCGCTGTTCTTCAGGTTGTAGCTTATAAGACCTCCGCTCTCCAGATCTAAATCAAAGCTTTCGACCCATAACAGCACTGTGCCTGGAGGAACGTCCTCAGGAACTTTGATCCTATAGACTGTGGGTACAAACTTTGGAGGATTGTCATTGATGTCCTCCAGGACGACCATCAGATTTGTAAATGAGAAAAGCTGTGGGTCCAGTTTGGCTTGATCTCTGGCCTCAATTGTTAGGTCATATCTACTAAAAGTCTCTCTGTCTAAAGGCCCAGTTACCTTCACCACCCCTGTGACTTCATCAATCTTAAACAAATCGGTGAAGGTTAACAACGAATATTTAAATGCTCCATTGTCTCCAGAGTCAAGATCGATTGCATTGACTTTGAATATGCTTTTGTTAACCTCTGTGTTTTCTGGGATGTTCACAACATATCTTGGCTGAGAAAATAACGGAGGATTATCGTTTGCATCAAGAACATTAACAGCAAGAAGCTTCCACGTAGAGGTTTGTGGAGATCCCAGGTCATACACGGTTATGTTGAGAATGTAAAACTCTTTTTGCTCTCTATCCAAAGTACTAATTACCTGCAGTTCACCTGTGTTCATGTCAATAGTAAAACATCCATCCTCATTTCCACTGGAAATTGCATAGACAAGCTTTCTGTTAAAGCCAGAGTCATTGTCAGTGGCATTAAACTGCAAAACAGATCTATTGAGAGCAAAGTCTTCCCTGATGTCAATCGAGCTTGGTGTACCCGTAATAAACTTCGGAGAGTGCTGGTTAATTATATGAACATCTGAGATGTACTCTTCTTCTTTGGAATTGAGAGACGGCTTAAATGACTCAATAAGCTTCTCTGTCAACTGCCTTGTAATTCCGGTCTCCTCGCAGTGTGTGCTGGCGCCTTCGCCCTTGCTTGTGATACGCACAGTCACGGTGTTGGGGTCAGCACTATATTTGCCATCTGTTGCTGTTATTTTAAGTATATATAAAGGATTTTCTGTGCCTTCGTAATTTGAGGGAATTGCTTTAGCAAGTTTAATAGAGCCAGAAACAGGGTTAATTGCAAACAGTCCATCATCATTCCCAGACTCTGTCCTGTATATGATCTGCTGCAGCTCATCCAGATCGAGTGCTGACATCTCTACAATACTCTCCCCTACAGCAAAGTCTCGGGGTATAGAGGCATTGCATGCCACCCGCTCAAACACTGGAACATTGTCGTTGACATTGGTCATGGTGATGGTTGCAGGGCATTCGCTTACTCTGTTGAAAGGGCTTCCACTATCAGAGGCCCAGATTCTCAGGTGGTACCATCTCTTCATGAGCTCATAATCAAACTCCTGAGAGGTCGAAATCACACCGGTCAGTGGGTCTATAATGAAAGGAACAGGACCTGTGTTTGCTATAGAGTATGTTACAAAACCGTTATTATCTTTGTCCACATCAATAGCAGAGACAGCCAAGATGCTTGTTCCGATTGGGACATTTTCAGCCAGAGAAGCCTGGTATGAGGGCAACGTGAACCTGGGGGAATTATCGTTTTCATCAATAATATCCACAACGACACGGGTAAACGCTTCACCATCATTTGCTGTGACATCAAACTCATAGTGATGGTGCTTCTCAAAGTCAAGAGTCTGAGAAGTCATAATCACACCAGTTTGGGCGCTAATTTTGAATTTATAGCTATCCAGGTTTTCTTTGATGCTGTAGGTTATATTTTTGAAACTCAAACCTACAGATACTCTAACTACGTGACTTTTCGGTGGAGAAAATTCACTGAGAGTGACATAATAGAGTTCTTGTTCAAATGTCAAAGGTTTAACTTGAGGAGGTGGAGGGATATGCACAGTTTTTATTGGCGTTAGCAAAGGAGGGTTTCCTCTGTCTTTGGCTTGAAGGGAAATGTTTAGTCCAAATGGGTTTTGCGACCAATCAATCCATTTTGTTGAGACCAGTTGAAAGCCACCATCATGCAACATCGATGGAACAAACTGAAAGCACTTCAGTGGATCTCCTTCAACTATACTTAAAGATGCCACTTTCTCCTTCTCCTTGGGTTCCATTTTGATGTTCAAACTTATTTTGTCATCATCCGTTTGTGGAGTCGCTGCACTGGTGGGTGTGATGAGGGTAAAGTTTTCTCTCACGTTTTGTATGGTCACAACAACCTTTGCTACATTTCCAAACTTCTGCACGCCAGAGATTTTCTTTGTCCTGTCCTCTGCCAGCACAGTCAGCTCATACCTGTCTCTCTGACTGGCGTCAAGTGTCTTGATAAGTGTAACGGTCCCTGTGAAAGGATCAACGGCAAAGGGGTGTGATCTAGTGGTGATTGAGTAATAAAATTCTGCGTTGCTGCCAATATCAGCATCCGTTGCACTTACTCCCACCAGACTCGACTTGATCGGTGTGTCTTCTTTGATTACCACATGATAAGAGGCAGGGTAGAAGAGCGGTTTCAGATCATTTGTATCAAGCACTTGGATTGATACCTTTGTTCTAGCTCGGTTGTCATAGGTGCTTTCTGTAGCCTCGATGGTGAGAGTGTAAATGTCTCGTACCTCTCTGTTTAGCACAGCTGAGTTGCTGCTTCGGGTTTTGATTCTCAGAAAGCAGAAATCTCCTACGGTTACCTCCTCGGCTTTGAAAAGGCCATCATCATCACCAAACACAATCTTGTACTTAACATCCCAGAAGGGATCAGATAGTATGATGCCCATTCGGACCGGGCTCTCAGTATAGGTCCTGGGGGCAGAGTTCTCATAAATGCTGGCATTATATAAATGATGGGTGAACCTCAGCAGAGAGTTGTCTTTAACCAGGCTCCCCTGACATCTGGTTAGCGTTCCTAGGACTGCTATGACGATGAGAATTATGGCTGTGTCTGTGAAAGCCATTCTCACTGTCTCAACATGGACCCGCAGACCTGAAGAGAAGGGAAAAAAGGTTTAAAACTCCTTTATTTTTCTGACAAGCAGACCTTGAAATGCTGTGTCACAACATGGTCTTACCATGAGCTGAGATGTCAAAGTAATATTACAACGACCATTATCTAACCACATACCGAAACCAGAAAGCACAAAAACACACACACACATACACACACAGATTCATCTCATTGTCTGTTTCACCTAGTGAAAGACCATAGTCAGGTATTTTTTCTACCGTTTTGACATGCCTTGACAAGCTACATTACATTGTTTAACCATGAGAAGAGCACCAGAACTCTTTAAACCAGGTGATACATTTTCACATGGTTGAGCCAGTCTTCTTTAACTACAAGTCAACTACAATTGGCATATGAAAATGAGTCTTGTAACTTATGCATTGGGATGCTCTTCAAATCAGATACCAAAATCATATGTTTGGGGGGTGCCTGACAATGAGTTTCCCTTCCTCACCCTCTTGTTAATTTATCTTTCATATCCCACCCAGCCAGTTTCAAATAAAATTGTAAACTTTGTTCGACACCGGAGCTTACGCTACGCCTACGTCCTACCTCATCCACTTGAACGCAATTCTCTCATGAACGTGCATACGACAGTTAGCGGAAGCTAGAGATTATGGTTTAAAAAAGTTCTAAATATGGATATTATTCTTACACAAATGCATCGCTTCGGTCCAGAAGGCCTTCATTAACCCCCTGGAGCCGTGTGGAGCACTTTTTATGATGGATGTATGCACTTTTTTTGGGCTTCAAAATCTCGACCCCCATTCACTGTCATTATAAAGCTTGGAAGAGCCAGGACATATAATCATACAAATCTGATTGTATTCGTCTGAAAGAATAAGTCATACACCTTATGACGGCTTAAGGATGAGTAAATCATGGGGTAATTTTCATTTTTGGGTGAACTATCTCTTTAACTATAATACAGTGTGTGACACCACGTCAAATAAATAAATAAATAAAAGGAGACTGTAAAGAAGTAAAAACAAGCTGAACTAATTTATGCTTATTCAAACTATTATTCTCTGTCATTCTCCTGTATTTATATAGGTGCATCTAATCTAATAAATCTCTCTAGATGGGGGTGGGCGAGATGGAGCCATATTTCCCAGGACGCATCTATGGGATAGAGGTACTAACAGAGAATGAATTAATCAATTAATTAATCTGTCCCATGCTGGTTAGACTTAAATAAAACTTGTTTTTCTGTGTGGGTTTCAGTAACAATACTTCTTAACTCTTTTGAAATCTCCCGAAATCCAACAGGTAAGAGTTGTGAAATCCCTCAGGGTGAGTCTGTTAGCAGTAGGATGTGCAGTGTGTTGCCCTCCAGCCTACACTCTCACAGCTACCTGCCGCCACACGTTCAGCCAGGCGCACACACTCGGATCAAATTTCACAATCAGTTCTCACTTTGCCAGTTTTGTTAGATTTAATGACATTTAAGGATACCGTGAACAGTTCAGCATGCTTGCACTCTTGTAATGGTACTGTGTACTATGATAAATCAAACTTTAATTGTATCAAGCACTAATAATACTCAAGAAACTCACATCAAAGCAAACTGTTGCATGTGTTTAAAGCATGTACTACTGTAAACCACAAGTAAGCCAACAAAGAGCAGTTTTTAGCTATTGCACATACTGCAATTTTTCATTTGCTTTTTAACAGATGCTACAGCAGTTCTTATTACTTTCCCTGAACGTTTAATGCTTTGTGGTGCATAGGATTACACTAGCTCTTGTTGTTGGTTTATTGTTTGCAAAAGTTGTGGCCAGAGCCAAGCATCAACATGCCCACAGATGCGTCATTTTTTTTAACAGAACAGCTAGCTCGATGGTGCAGAGACATTACAGATGACGCGGAATTGAACTTCCTCCCAAAATGTTCTTGAACTGCCTGCTAATTAGATTATGATAAACACAATTATCTTTGTTTAAAGCAAAGCAATTAATGCATGTTTTTTTTATCTGTCGTATTCTATTGAGGTTAAATCCTTTCCTCTTGCACAAATTCTGAAAAATCTTTACAACATTTTTGTGTGAGTAGGTTCCCCATCTGTCTGTGGATATCAATCCACCTCACATCCACAATTAGTGCCACAGGGAGGCAATTATCTAAATTGCTAGGAGGGCTTCAGAGAATGGATAGTTAAGACAAATGGCTTAAACACAATATATATGTGGACCCGAACACTTAAGGTGACCACCTTCTTGTTATCGCCAAGGTGTCCACCTTCATGTGTCACCACCTTCTAATCATACCACAAAATGTTAAATATGTAATCAACTTAACATTCAATATATAATCTCGAATGATCACACCACTTATAAAGGCCTTGATGGATGAGATGGGAAATTGATAGGTGTATTTAGGAAGAAATAATATTCCATATTGACCGAGATTACCCTAGGCCCCAGTCAAAATATGTTCAGAATAGAGGATAGCTTCTGTTTGTGTTTTAGATGACAAGTCGAACATTTGAAATAATAATAATGATAATAATATTAAGAGAATATTAGTTTGTTTGAATAACTAAAAAATTCAAGAAATCTTTTTTTATAAATATACACAGACCTGTGAAGTACACTTGCACAGTCGTCACATTAGTAATTACTAGCACCCTTATATTTCCACCAGGAACTATTTGAATTTTTTTTAAAGATTTGTATCTGTATTTAGAAAATGCTGCAACACTGCTTAACTGCGACGCTTGACTGCAGCCCAAAGAAATGCTTACCACAGCAAAATAACAAGATTTATAAAATCCCACAAAGCACCACCAACACACTTTTGGATGTAGATTACAGTATGTGCTAAAATCCACTTTCAACAGAAATGAGGTGAAAAAGTTTGGCAAACTGACACCGCATGCCTGACATCTCAGAAACTCACCTGAGGTCCTGGACTGCAGCTATACATATAACTTTTTCCCAAAGTCCTCACACCTTTGGTATGACAGTATTCCAGTGTGGAAATAAAGCTAATCGCTTTTCATCCATAATGAACACTAAAACTCTGCCAGAAAAGCCAGTGTTGACGGTTCCAGCTAATTTAGCATGTTCACGAGAGTAGAGTTGCAAGGCTGTTGAGACACCTCATTCCCTGAGGAATCAGGTTGATCTTCTCCTCCCCAATCCTGATGACATTGTCCCTCCCTCTAAAACCCTCCCCCTCCACCTCCCACTAAACTCAGTCAACCATCAGCCGGGCACACAGATTGGAGGTGTTTTTACCCTTTCTCTCTCTCTCTCTGTCTGTCTTTTTGTTTGTTTTAGCCTTTGGGCGAGGTAGATCTCTAAGTTTTACACAAAGTCCCTTTCAAAGTAAATACACACCTCACAGGTTTCATATTGCTAACTACATGACAGAGTCTCTGCATTGTGCTAGATGAAGTCACCTCAATGCTTTTGAAGTCTGTGGACAAATTATCGAAACAAATCTCTGATTGAAAATTAGTGCCTGATTAACTCACGAAAGCTAAACACAAAACCGCTCCAACGGAAGGCAACCAGAAGGCAATTGCCTATTATTAGTGCTAGCACTACTGCTAACAGCCTGAAGCACATAGCCTTTGTTTGACTGTTATGTAAACAGAGATCACCGTTCACACTCAGGCTACCTATAGTGTAATGCGTATCATGTTGAGACGCAAGGTGATCAGCAATTCTTTAGCAGATTCCCCAGTTAAAAGTTCTCCACAGTCACCTCATAATAAAGAGCCGAAATGGCTTCAGAACTGTATGTTGAGGTACGACAGCACTTTTTCGTCCAGCTACCCACCAGAGATGATGTAAACAGACCCCACACTCGGTGCCAAGATCTGCCGTGGAGTGAGAGAGGATGAGCACATGGAGCAGGCATGGCCCACAAATAAGACTCAACAGACGGTGGGCACCGGGCCACCGGCAGCAGGTGGACTTCGCCGAAGAGCATTTTGAGGATGAAGTGAAAAATGTGCAACCCTAAGGGCACGAGAGAAATCCACATGCATCTCTATTTCACAATGCTGCTTATTTGGACAGTTTTATGAGTGGATTAAGCATGTTCATATCAGTATTTAATGACATCCTGTCTTTTAAGAGCTTGTAGACTGACATGATTTCACACCATATCTTGATAATGGATCAATCATCACTTACAAAATGCAAGGAAGGAAACCAAACCCCTTAATCCCAGGATCCACAAACTAAAAGATACAAAGTATTTTTTTGGCACAGCCTTAGAGCAAAGCATTCACTATCAGTCAGCAGAAAAATCAGTTTCATCTGGGTTTGACAGACTTGAGTGACAGCTCTGTTTTATCTGCATCCTCTCTCTCTTTCCTCTTAGATAATGTGTTGACCTTTCTCATTGTGTGCTTCTCTGATTCATCATGTCCTCATTTGCCTTGAATTTACATTAACCGTCAGAAGATTGTGAGAGAGTGAAACAGAGTATGTCGTTGTGTTCGGCTTCCCTTAAAAAACTCTAAACTTTAATTAAGTCATTGTTATCACTCAGGATGTGAACATTTACATTAAGTCGCCACCAGTCTTTCCAGACGTGTTGTGTACATTAGGAGCATTTTAAAAAGAGTGATGCTGTACAAATAAATTGCTACTAGAAGACACTTTTATTATTTGTTATTTTTTTCTAATGGCTATTGGCAGACAATTAATCCTTGAATTTCTCTATGTTATTTCTCTATGATTATTTATATATATTTATGCAATAATGTTAAAGTACATATGACCCTACAGAGGATAAGGAGTTGGATGGATGGATGGATGGATAGATGGAATTTTGCACTAATAATAATGTTAAAAATGTTAATGTACATATAGAGTAACATGATATAGCAGAATAGCAGACCAATCAGTTATTTTTTTAAATAAAAGTTTTTATTATATTTTATTTATATTTGAAGTATTTAATATTTCGTTTTTTCCCCCAAACTGGCCTAAAAAAAATTTTATTTTTGTTTATCAGTCTCATTTGCCCTCTTCCCATTATTATTCATTAATATGGTTTCACTGCTTGACCGTTTTCCAGTTTTAATTGCATTATTGTTGCTTTTTCATCACATTTAGTAACTTGTTGGCTTTTAATGTCATGAGTTTGTCCCTGTTATCAGTTAGTTATTTTTTCCCCTTTCATGTACCAAGTACTGCTCACAGCATTTTAATGCACTTCATAAATATTTCTAGTCTCTTGAGTGTCTCTGCGATGAGGGTTCATCAGATATTGTCAACAGATAATTGCTATGCTCTCAATGACAACTTTTTAAGTGTTTAAAAATATAGAAATAATTGAATTCAATTGAATTCAACTCAAAAACAAACAAACGTCCAGAAATGGACTACTCAGGACTGTAGTGTACTGAGTAATAGCTAACATGGTTAATGTGGAGAGGAAGTACTATAAAACACTGTTCATATTTACTGGCTGTCAGACAGACCTAGTTGTTTGTCTGTCAAAGTAAAGGAGCAGATGAATGACTGAAATTCACAACTGTCTGCACTCTGTAAACAGGATCCTGCACTCACTGACCACATGGCCGTCAGGAGACTCTTCACTAGTGTTTACATGGGCGCAGTGCTGATGACTGCTGGGAAAGGGGTCAGTGGACATCTCTGGAAAGGCCGACAGCCATGTGTTCAGTTCAGTCACAATCAGCAGCTATTAAAGTCAAAAAAAAATTCTGGCTTAGTATTATTAAAAGGATATTTCACCCATAATAACAATTCTGTAACTAATCACTGTTTCATTATTGCTGTTTTTTTCTGTAAATACTTATGCAGCTCTTTCCCGCATGCTGCAACAATTCATAGTGATCACAAAGACTTTATAAAGGACAAAAACTTAATGTTTAAAAAACCTAAATGTAGTCTATATAATTTACATTTATTCATTTGGCAGAAGCTTTTATCCAAAGTTACTTACAGAGGAATACAACAAGTGATTTACCATAATAAACACGAGAAGTGCCCGTTATACAAGGTTTCAGTCATCGTTTAAAATAGTAAAAGCTAGGACAGGAAAGGATAAAGAATAATAAGAGAAAAGAAAAAATGAAGGCATAGAATTATTTATTTTTTTTATGAGGAGGCAGTTATATGCTCACGGAAGAGATGAGTTTTTAGTTGTTTCTTGAAAATTGTGAGGAATTTGGCTCAGATGTAGTTAGGTACGTCATTCCACCAACAGGGTATGGTGAAAGAAAACATCCTGGAGAGTGATTTTGTGCCTCTCTGCAATGGGACCACGAGCCACCGCTTGTTTACAGCAAGCTTCTGGTGTCGATGTAGATGAGTACAAAAGAGCGGAGGTAAGAGGGTGCGGAGCCCATGGCTGTTCTGTAGGCAAGTACCAATGACTTGAACTTGATGCAAGCCTCGTCTGGAAGCCAGTGTAGAGAGATGAGGAGCAGTGTGACATGGGCTCTCTTGTGCTCATTGAAAGCAAGACGTGCTGCTGCATTTTGAATCATTTGCAGAGTTCTGTTTGCACATGTTGGAAGTCCAGCCAGAAGAGCATTGCAATAGTCTAGCCTAGAAATGACAAGAGCCTGGACGAGAAGCTGTGTTGCATGCTCTGTTAGGAAGGGTCTGATCTTCCTGATGTTGTGTAGTGCAAACCTGCATGATCGTTGTTGTTTTTGCAATATGATCTTTAAAGGTCAGCTGATCATAAAGGATCACCCCAAGATTTCTGGCCGGACACAATGGGATTATCATTGATGAGCCCAGTTGGATGGTAAACTGGTGCTGTACTGATGGAGTGGCTGGGAAGTTGAGAAGCTCTGTCTTTGCCAGGTTGAGTTGCAGGTGATGTTCTTTCATCCATGCAGAGATGTCCGTCAGGCATGTAGTGTAATGCATAATTCATGCATTACTCTCCAAGCTTTCTGAAGGCATATGATAACTTTGTGTGTTAATGGCAGATTTTTCATGTTCCGATGAACTGAAGTAAACTGCATAGCGAGTTTTTATGGGGAAGGTCTGACTTTGACTGTTTTAAGAGCACAGGCTGCACAACAATGATCTCTTTCCTCCAGGGTTTCCAGATTATATTCTCATAGTGCCAAAACAATCATACATTTTTTTAAAGTGGTCATATGATGTTGCTAAAAAGAACATTATTTTGTGTATTTGGTGTATTCAAATGTGTTTATGCGGTTTAAGGTTAAAAAAACACATTATTTTCCACATACTGTACATTATTGTTTCTCCTCTATGCCCCGCCCTAGAGTGAGCGGTGGCGGGCGGGCTTGCAGCAACCACATCTGACGACCCCGGGCTGGACTCCGCTTCGTCCACGGTGAAAGCCGATCCGGCGATCCA